>NW_004444096.1:1049834-1153899 GCF_000243295.1 Trichechus manatus latirostris | reverse complement strand
AGGGCATCCTTGTCTGGTTCCTGTTCTCAAGGGGAATGCTTTCAGAGTCTCTCCATTTAGGATGATGTTGGCTGTTGGTTTTGTATAAATTCCCTTAATTATACTGAGGAATTTCCCTTCTATTCCTAGTTTATTGAGAGTTTTTATCATGAATAGGTGTTGGACTTTGTCAAATGCCTTTTCTGCATCGATTGAGAAGATCATGCAATTCTTGTCTTTTGTTTTATTTATGTGATGGATTACATTGATTGTTTTTTTAATGTTGAACCATCTCTGCATACCTGGTATAAATCTCACTTGGTCATGGTGAATCATTTTTTTGATGTGTTGCTGAATTCTATTGGCTAAAATTCTGTTGAGGATTTTTGCGTCAATGTTCGTGAGGGATATCGGTCTGTAATTTTCTATTTTTGCGGTGTCTTTCCCTGGTTTTGGTATCAGGGTTCTGCTGGCTTCATAGAATGAGTTTGGGAGTATCCATCCTTTTCTATGCTCTGAAATACCTTTAGTAGTAGTTGTGTAAACTCTTCTCTGAAAATTTGGTAGAATTCTCCAGTGAAACTGTGAGAGCAGGACCTTTTTTTGTTGGGAGTTTCTTAATTACCTTTTCAATCTCTTCTTTTGTTATAGGTTTATTTAGTTCTACCTCTGTTCGTGTTAGTTTAAGTAGGTAGTGTGTTTCTAGAAATTTGTCCATTTTCTCTACATTTTCAAATTTGTTAGTAGTTTTTCATAGTATTCTGTTACGATTCTTTCGATTTCAGTTGCGTCTGTTGTAATATTGCCCATCTCATTTCTTATTTAGGTTATTTTTTTCCTCTCCCGTTTTTCTTTTGTCAGTTTGGCCAGTGGTTTATTAATTTTGTTGATCTTTTCAAAGAACCAGCTTTTTGGTTTGCTTAACTCTTTCAACTGTTTTTCTATTTCATTTAATTGTGCTCTAATTTTTATTATTTGCTTTCCTCTGGTGCCAGAGGGCTTCTTTTGCTGCTCTCTTTCTATTTGTTCAAGTTGTGGAGTTAATGTTTTGATTTTGGCCCTTTATTCTTTTTGGATATGTACATTGATTGCTATAAATTGACCTCTGAGCGCTGCTTTTTCTGTGTCCCAAAGGTTCTGGTAGGATGTGTTTTCATTGTCATTTGATTCTGTGAATTTCTTTTTTCCATCCTTAATTTCTTCTGTAACCCAGTAGTTTTTGAGCAAGGTGTTGTTCAGTTTCCATGTGTTTGATTTTTTTTCCTTGCTTTTTCTGTCATTGATTTCTACTTTTATGACTTTATGATCAGAAAAGATGCTTTGTAATACTTCGATGCTTTGGATTCTTGCTTTATGGCCTAATAGCTGGTTTGTTTTGGATAATGTTCCATGTGCATTGGAAAAGAAAGTATACTTGGCTGCTGTTGGGTGGAGTGTTCTGTATTTGTCTATGAAATCAAGTTGGTTGATTTTGGCATTTAGATCTTCCATGTCTTTATTGAGCTTCTTTCTGGATGTTCTGTCCTTCACCAAAAGTGGTGTGTTGAAGTCTCCTACTGTTATTGTGGAGCTGTCTATCTCTCTTTTCAATGCTGTTAGAGTTTGTTTTATGTATTTTTGAGCCTTGTTGGGTGTGTAAATAGTTATAATAGTTATATCCTGTGTATTGACCCTTTAATCATTATATAGTGTCCTTCCTTATCCTTTGTGGTGGATTTTACTTGAAAGTCTATTTTGTCAGAGATTAATATTGCCACACCTGCTCTTTTTTGATTGTTGTTTGTTTGATTTTTTTTTCCATCCTTTGAGTTTTAGTTTGTTTGTGTCTTTAAAGTGTGTCTCTTGTAGGCAGCATATAGAAGGATCATGTATTTTTATACATTTTGCCACTCTGTCTCTTTATTGGTATATTTAGTCCATTTACATTCAGCATAATTATTGATAGGTATGAGTTTAGTACCAGCATTGTGATGTCTTTTTTTTGTGTTGTTGACAGTTTTCTTTGTTCCACTTAATTTTCTGTGCTGAGTCATTTTTCTTTATGTATTTTCTTTTCAACTTTTTCATTGTTGTTGATTTTGTATTGCTGAGTCTTGATGTTTTTCTTTTTTCTTTTGATGTGTAGGATTGTTAGTTTCCTTTGTGGTTACCTTAATATTTACCTCTATTTTTCTAAGCTTAAACCTGTCTTTTATTTCTTTATATCGCCTTGACTTCCACTCCATATGAAAGATCTATGACTCCCGTTTTTTCAGTCCCTCTTTTTTGTTTTAATGTTGTCATATTTTACATATTGACGTCTCTTTTTCCCTATTTTCAGTGTTTTAGCTTTGATTTATTTTTGTGACTTCCCTATCTGGGTTCATATCTGGTTGCTGTGTCCTGTGTTCCAGTCTTGGATTGTTATCTGATATACTGGAGGATGCCCTTTGGTATTTATTGTAATTTTGGTTCGGTGTTTGCAAATTCCCTTAACTTCTGTTTATCTAGAAATGCCCTAATTTCACCATCATATTTGAGAGACATTATTGCTGGATATATAGTTTTTGGCTGTCTGTTCTTTTCCTCCAAGACTTTATGTATGTCATCCCATTACCCTCTTGCCTGCAAGATTTCTGCTGAATAGTCTGAGCTTAGTTTTATTGACTCTCCTTTGTAGATGACTTTTCGTTTATCCCTAGCTCCTCTTAAAATTCTCTCTTTATCTTTGGTTTTGGCAGGTTTGATTATAATATGTCTTGGTGACTTTGTTTTGGGGTCTGCCTTATGTGGGATTCGATGAGCATCTTGGATAAATATCTTCTCATCTTTCATAATATCAGGAAAGTTTTCTACCAACAAGTCTTCAACAATTTTCTATTTTCTCTTATCCCTCCTCCCCACCCCCCGCCCCATTCTGGTACTCCAGTCGTTTGTAGGTTATTCCTCTTGATAGAATCCCACATAATTCTTAGGGTTTGTTCATTTTTTAAAATTCTTTTATCGGATTTTTCATCAAATAAATTGGTGACAAGTGCTTTATCTTCAATCCTTCAGTCTCACTAATTCTGACTTCTGTTGCCTCAATTCTGCTCCTATGACTTTCTATGGAGTTGTCTAATTCTGAAATTTTATTGTTAATCTTCTGGATTTCTGATTGCTGTCTCTCTATGGATTCTTGCAGCCTGTTAAATTTGTCATTATGCTCTTCTCTAATCTTCTTATGTTCCTCTATTGCTTTGTCTGTGTGTTTCTTGGCTTGTTCTGAATTTTGCCTTATCTCCTTCCTGATCTCTTGAAGAGTTCTGTATATTAATCTTTTGTATTCTACCTCTGGTAATTCTACGAAGTTCTCTTCCTCCAGAAGATTTCTTGATTCTTTGTTTTGGGAGCTTGCTGAAGCCATCATGATCTGCCTCTTTTATGATTTGATATTGACTGTTGTCTCTGAGCCATCAATAAGTTATTATATTTGTTTTATATTTTCTTACTGTGTTCTAGCTTCTTGTTTTGTTTTGATATGCCCAAATAGGCTGCTTGTGTGAGCTAGTTTGATTATTGGTGCCTTTGAAGCTCTGATGTCTTGTTATCAGGTGATTAGATCTGTTACTAGGTATGTGAGCCCAGGAGACCGTTTACTTTTCTTGTATGGATTCAGCTCAGGTGTCCAGGTAGTTGGTCACCAAGTGTGTGGTGCCGGCTCTCACCTACAGTCCTAGACGGGCAGAGGTGATTGGAGTAGTCACTGGTATCTGGCTGCAGTAGTGGGTCACATGCTAAGCAAGGCAAGGGGCTAATGGGTGCCCCTGGGTATCTGGGAGGAAAGTGTGTCCCTCTTCCCTAGTGCATGTAGATGGGTAGATATTGCAGATGAACTGTGAGCACCCAGTGCTGTTGCTTGTGAAGACTAGGGGGCACCAGTTATTCTTGGACCCCTGTCACAAGTGACTAGGTGGTGTGGGTGGAGCTACCAGTCCTCAGGCCTCTGAAGTGGGTAGGTGAGGACCCTGCTTAATGGGCAGAGTGGTGTCAAATGCCACGAACCTGCTGCTCCACTGTATAGCTGATACAGGTAAAGTTAGGCTTCAGGTATATACCCTATTGTACTGTGCTAATGAGGGCCTACACTGCTGAAATGGGCCCACACAGGTCTATGCAGGGGTGAAAGGCATTCAGAGTCTGTGGACCACTTATGCCTGTACCTAGGCGAAGGAGCTGTGCCTGTCCTGAGTTCCTGGCTTAGGGGAGCCAAGAGATTATTTTTTACCCCTGTTTGTTAATTTGTTCCCTCTCCAAGACGGGGAGAGTGGTTCAGGGTGCATGATAGGTTGTACTTCTGGCCCAGGGGACGCAGCAGTTACTGAAGCCGGCCCAGGACCCAGTGCAGAGCGAGGAGGAGGCAGGTAAATGGGAGAGAATTTCTTCCTAAATGGGGTGTTTTTTGATTGCGCCATAGGTTAGACGCATGTATTTATCTTTTGCTGACTGAATGCTGCTTTTCACTGGTTTTGGAGGCTTGAGTAGACTTACCCCCGCTTGGTCTCTCCTGATGTGGAAAATGCATCCCAAATGCCACTGCTTGCCTCACCGCGCACGCCAGCTGATCCAGCCTGCAGGTTGCCGGTTTCTGCCGAGTCAGGTCTGGCAACTCCTCGCTCTTTCTGAACCGTCTCTCTCTCCCCCTGCCACTCAGTCCTATTCCTCAACTTTGCCTTTGATGTTCAGGGTTCCTAGATTGTCATATATAACCTATTCACTTGTTTTTTTTGGTCTTTGTTGTAAGAGAGACCGCAGGAAGCATCTGACCACTCCGCCGTCTTGGCCTCGCCTTCTGAACACTAATTTCTAATCCCATTGTTGTTGAGTTGACTCCGACTCATAGTGACCATACAGGACATAGTAGAACTGCCCTGTAGGGTTTTGAAGGCTATAAATCTCTACGGAAGCAGATTTCCACATCTTTCTGCCATCGAGCAGCTGATGAGTTCCAACTGCCCTCCTTTTGGTTAGCAGCTGAACACTTTTTCTACTACGTCACCTACCAAAACCAAACCAAACCAAACCCGTTGCTTTCCAGTCGATTCTGACTCATAGCGACCCTATACAACATAGTAGAACTGCCCCGTAGAATTTCCTAGGAGCGACTGGTGGATTTGAACTGGCAGCCTTTTGGTTAGCAGCCAAGCACTTAACCACTGCACCACCAGGGCTCCTTATAATTCTTAATACCTATAAGTAAACATAAGCACATGAACATATTAGTGTAAAAGATAAAGGAACTATAATTAGTAATAAGAGGGTCGTTGATTTGTAGTGGTACAGGAGTTTAATTAAATTTTAGTTCTGAAAGAAAAAAAAATCAGAGAAGAAAAGTTGCTTGATATTAAAGGTAAAGTGTGCAGAAAGGTTAAGAGCTCAGAGGAGGTGCTTCATAGCCAGAAAATGCTCTGAAGATTTTTCTTCTGGCCAGTAGACTGCACATGAGTAGTTAGTACCAACCAGAGTATTGCAATGTTAGCCACAAGGAGAGTGCTGAACTCCCTTTTGAGAGTGTTACCTTGGGAAGAGAAGAGAGTATTAGAAATCAAACAGCAATATTTCAGACAAGAACTGATTTGAGTTTTCTATCCAAGGGTGTTTGAAATGGAGTAGTTAATAATAAAGAGATTATACTGGATAGAAACTGGTACTTGGCTGAACACAGAGGTGTGGCTTTATATGGTGTTATGAAACTCTATTAACAAAATTTTACAGTAATTGAGGAGTTAAACTTTATTATGGAAAAATATTCTAAATAGATCATTTTATTTATTTTTCATATTTATATAGCAGTATGACAACAAAATGAATGAAAAGACAGCATTAAAGATATATACTAAGGAAATATGTGTTGAAAGTGGGTAAGATTCCAGACACGTGATACTGCAGTTGGCAGTGGGAATTTCTAGTTAGCCAGTATTGGGAAGAAAATATTTTTCTTGTCTTTTTTAACCCAACATTTAAAAAAAAAATTTTTTTTTTTTGCTTATTGTTGTAGTTTAAATGAAGTTTACATTTTAATTTAGTATCCCATACACAAATTTATACATACATTGTTATGTGACCCTAATTGCTCTCCCCATACTGTGATAGCACACTCCTCCTTTCCTCTCCTGATTCCCCATGTCCATTCAACCAGCTCCTAACCCTCTCTGCCTTCCCATCTCAACTCTGGACAGAAGCTGCCCATTTAGTCTCTCGTATCTACTTGAGCTGAGAGGCACATTCCTCACGAGTATCATTTTATGTCCCACAGTCCAGTCCAATCTCTGTCTAAAGAGTTGGCCTCAGAAATTGTTTTAGTTCTGGGCTGATAGAGAATTTGGGGTTCGTGCTTTCCGGGGTTCCTCCAGTCTCAGTGAGACCATTAAGTCTGATCTTCTTACTAGAATTTGAGTTCTGCACCCCACCTTTCTCCTGCTCCATCAGGGACTCTCTGTTCCCTGTCAGGGCGGTCATTGATGGTAGCCGGGCACCATCTAGTTCTTCTGGTTTCAGGCTGATGAAGTCTCTGGTTTATGTGGCCCTTTCTGTCTCTTGGGCTAATACTTTCCTTGTGTCTTTGGTGTTCTTCATTCTCCTTTACTCCAGGTGGTTGGGACCGTGATGCATCTTAGATGGCCGCTTGCAAGCTTTTAAGACCCCAGACGCCTCTCACCAAAGTAGGATGCAGAACATTTTCTTAATAAGCTTTGTTATGCCAGTTGACCTAGATGTCCCCTGAAAGCATGGTCCCTAGACCCCTACCCCTGCTACTCTGTCCCTCAAAGTGTTTCACTGTATTCAGGAAACTTCTTAGCTTTGGTTTAGTCCAGTTGTGCTGACTTCCCCTATAGTGTGTGCTGTCCTTCCCTTCACCTAAGATGATTCTTGTCTACTATCTAGTTAGTGAATAACCCTCCCCCTCCCTCCCCACCCTCGTAGCCATCAAAGAATGTTTTCTTCTGTGTTTAAACCTTTTCTTGAGTTCCTATAATTGTGGTCGTATACAGTATTTGTCCTTCTGTGACTGACTAAATTAACTCAGCATATTCCTCCATGTTATAAGATGTTTCACGGCTTCATTGTTGTTCTTTATCATTGTACAGTATTCCATTGTGTGGCTATACCATAATTTGTTTATCCATTCATCCGTTGATGGGCACCTAGGTTGTTTCCATCTTTTTGCTATTGTGAACAGTGCTGCAGTGAACATGGGTGTGCATATATCCATTCGTGTGATGGCTTTTATTTCTTTAGGACATATTCCAAGGAGCAGGATAGCTGGATCATATGGTACTTCTATTTCTAGCTAAAAAGGAAGCACCAAATCGATTTCCAAAGTGGTTGTACCATTTTACATTCCCAGCGACAGTGTATAAGTGTTCCAGTCTCTCCACAACCTGTCCAGCATTTATTATTTTGTGTTTTTTGGATTAATGCTAGCCTTGATGGGGTGAGCTGATATCTCATTGTAGTTTTGATCTGCATTTCTCTAATGGCTAATGATCATGAGCATTTATGTGTCTGTCAGCCGCCTGAATATCTTCTTTGGCAAAGTGCCTGTTCATATCCTTTGCCCATTTTTTAATTGGGTTATTTGTCATTTTGTTGTTGAAGTTTTACAGTATCTTGTAGATTTTAGAGATTAGATGCTGATCGGGTTTGTCATAGCCAAAAATTTTTTTCCTGGTCTGTAGGTTGTCTTTTTACTCTTTCGGTGAAGTCTTTTGATGAGCATAAGTGTTTGATTTTTAGGAGCTCCCAGTTATCTAGTCTCTCTGCTGGTGCTTGTGCATTGTTACTTATGGTTCGTGTTGTGTTTATGCCGTGTATTAGGGCTCCTAGCATTGTCCCTGTTTTTCTTTCATGATCCTTACTGTTTTTGATTTTATATTTAAGTCTTTGATCCATTTTGAGTTAGTTTTTTGCATGGTGTGAGGTATGGGTCTTGTTTCAGTTTTTTGCAGATGGATATCCAGCTATGCCAACACCATTTTTAACCCAACATTTAATGTTACTTTTCTTGAAACAATTTA
Source organism: Trichechus manatus latirostris (assembly GCF_000243295.1). Lineage (NCBI taxonomy): Eukaryota > Metazoa > Chordata > Mammalia > Sirenia > Trichechidae > Trichechus > Trichechus manatus. Next base: position 1,145,884 of record NW_004444096.1, on the reverse strand, counting down.
TATTAACCACATAAGTTTTAGTCTATTTCAGAGTATGATCAGTCATTTTTGAACTGCAGAAAAAACTTTTTTTTTTTTTTTTTTGAACAAAAGCAAGATAGCAGTGGAATTTGAAATCTATCAATAGGTTAAAACTGACATTTAAAATACGAAAAGTATAATTTGGGTGTGTTGATTTGAATACTTGTCTTTACTTTTTAGTGGAGAAAAGAAATGATTGTTTACTTTTTAAAAATTTTAATTCTGTCTTAAATATTTAACTCACAGTACTGGAAAGAAACTTGAGGTGTACCTCCCAAGTAATATGACTTCTTTGTTTTTAAGCACACACACATGTGTATAACCAAGTACGTAGTCACCGTGGTTAGGTAAATAGGAGCCCTGGTGACACAGTGGTTAAGTGCTCGGCTGCTAACTGAAATATCGGCAGTTCAAACCCACCAGCTGCTCCTTAGGAGAATAGGACCAGGCAATCTGCTTCTGTAAAGATTACAGCCTATAAAACCCTATGGGGCAGCCCTACTCTGTACTGCAGGGTCACTATGAGTCAGAATCAACTCGATCGCAATGGGCTTGTGTTTTTTTTGGTGGTTAGGTAATAACGTGTATTCCACAGATCTGCCAACTCTTTTTGAACATAGTTTTTAAGCCTTTTTTGGTTATTTGTAGATGTCACTAGAGACAAATCTTCATTCATTCATTCATCTTAGGTATTTATTTGATGCCTATTTTGTGTCAAGCACTGTGCATACAACTTGTAAAAGATACAGAAATCTAATGGAAGTGATAGGAGAAATACTGGATTAAAAAAGGAACAGCCATAAGTGGTATGGCACACGCAGAATTGGTGCTAAATCCAAACTTGGGTGGCGGTGTTGGGGGATGGGGGCGTTGTTGAAGAAAACTTTCGCTCCGACGTGGCGTAGACGCGGAGACTAGAGGTTGAGTTTAATGTAACCAGAAGAGGGTGAAGGAGTGGGTGGGTTGGGTGGAGGATGAGAAAAATAAATGTTTTAGGTAAATAGTATGTGAAGTCCCAAAAGGAAAAAAATATCACCAAGTTTGTGGATGTAAAGTAAGTTCAGTATGGCTGAACAGTAGCTTGTGAAAGAGGAGATGGCAAAAATTTGGAGCTGGACGGTAGAGCCTCTTGAGTAGGCTGCCATATGGCCTGGCTTGCCCGGGATAGTCCTGGTTTATGCCTAGAGTTCTAACGTTATTATTTAAAGCGCCCCTTTCGTTTTCAGTTGTTTCCCTGTTTATGGCCACCTTGATTATGAGCACACTAAAAAGTGTGGGTTCCATCCTAAGAGCAGCAGAGAGCCATTGAAAGGATTTATGTGGGGAAGTGACATGATCACCTTGTCTGTGTGATGGTTCTTGGCATGGAGGGTGGTGGTAGAGGGTGGTAATGGGATTATAATCAGAGGAAGGCCGGCTTAGAGCCTTTAGAAATAACTCAGGTTAAATAAGATCATGGCTCAAATGAAGGAAGTAGAGAATGGATGGAATTGGATGATTTTGAGTGATAACTTCAATACGTGAAGTTGGGACAACTGGTTAATTGGGAAAAAATAAGAAAGATTCCTCCTGGAATGAATTCCAGATAGATTAAATATTTAAGTGTAAAAAAATTGAACCATAAGAATATTAGAAGAAAAATTGATAGTTATGTAATCACGAGATAGAGAAGAAGCATTCAAACCTGCAGAAACACACAGACACACACACACAAAGGAAAAGTTAAAAAAAAAACCATAAATGAGGTTAAAAGGAATAGTTTGTTTATATGAATAATTTATTATATTTTGTCTTTAATAAGATTTGATAGTTTATTACTTTGACTTAAATGTTTTGCAGAGTAGCTTGATAAACTTTTAAAAATAACCGCAAGTGTTATTTTTTGATAATGCCTAACTGTATTTTTAAATTCAAACTATGAAGAGAATAGAGGCCTCTATTCTCATTTCTTTATTAGTGAGGACGAGTATCTGTTTATATGCTTAATGATTTTTTGTTTCTTCCGTCCGCTGTGTGTTCATACACCTTTAAGGATAACCACTGTCAGTTAGCTGCGTTACCTTTCATTCCTTTCCGTATATAGAGATATTACATATACATTTTTTTCTGGTGTAAATGTGATCATAAGAGGCATTACTTACTGGGCTTTTTAAAACTTTTTAATATTTTGTGGACTTCTTTTTGAGTCAACGTAATTATTTAACTGATCCCTTATAGGTAGACCTTTCTATTTTTGCTTTTCTACTATTTGAACAACACTTGGTGCACATCTTTTATGTATTACAGAATTTTATGGAATATTGGATCGAAACATCAGTAGAATGGTTGGATCAGAAGGTTTCCACATTTAAATGTTGGTAGTTCTCGCTAGTTTGTCCTCAGACAGGTTCTCTCAGTGAACACCACTTGCAATAGTGTATGAGAAGGTCTGTTTTCCTAAGCCTCCTTTTCCCCTAATGCTTTTCTTCTAAGCTTTGCTAGTTGATAACTACTAGAATATAAGCTACATGAGATCAGGGGATAAAAAAAATTCCAGGCATATAATAAGCTTTCAATAAGTATCATATGATTGAATAATGATCAGTTAAAATTTTGTGTTTTTCTTAATAAATTATGAGGGTGATATAAGGATATGTGGCAGCCCATTTGTGTCAGAATAGAAATATACTCCGTAGGGTTTTCAATGGCTGATATCAGAAGTAGACTACCAGGCCTTTCTTCCAAGGTGCCTGTGGGTGGACTCGAACCTCCAACCTTTTATCAACTGAGTGTGTAAGTGTTTGTATCACCCAGGACTTGGAGTTGACTCAACAGCAATTGGTATATAAGGATATAAAACCATTGCTTTATATTTCTTCTTAGTTCTTTTTCTTTTTCTTTTCATTTTCCAAGCTTGTACAGAAGTATGTACTTTTCGTGTAGTAAAATTTGACCTTCTTTCCCGTATGACTTCTGGGCATTGAGTTAGTTTAAAAAGGACTTCCAGTTCCTCTTTATAACTCTATGAAAATCGTCTCCTATACTTTCCTTTAGCTTTTTTAAGGTTTTATTTTACTTCTAACTTTGAAATAATTAGTCCATCTAAAAATTTGGTGTATAATGCAAGATACAATTTCTTGTTTTCTTTAAATGGATAGCAATTTTCTCACAGCTTTGAAATATCTTCATTATATACTTGAATCTGTTTTGAGCTCTTGTTTTAATAACTATTAATCTAGTTAAGTGATTTTTTAAATTGTACAGATTTATAGTATGCTGTGATACCTGCTGAAACAAAATTCCTGTCATTATTCCTACAAATTTATTCTTCCAAAAGAAATCTGGACTCTTTTGTTAATGTTACGAGAAGCCCCAGGAGGATGCTGTTGAGCTTTTGAATCCCCACACATGGTGATTTATCCAATTTTTAATGTCTGTTATTGCTCTTTATATAGATCTTGTTATAAATCTTGAATATTCTCTGCTAAGTCTATTCCTAGACCTGATTGTGTGAATGTGTATGTATGCGTGTAAATTAGTATGTATACATATAAATTGATTTGTTTCATGTATGGCATTGATTTTTTTTCAGATGTTTTCTAATTAGTCAGTTGTTATTATATAGTTGAGTATTGATTTTTAAAGTATTATTCTTACACCAGCTTACTGAATTTTCTTATTCCTTTTAGTTTTTAGCTGGTTGTCCCTGTTGATTTGTCCTTCTTTATTCTTATCAGTGACACAATGCATAGTGGTGTCACTGATAAGAATATTTTATTTTTCTTTCCAATTTTTATAGCTCTTTTTTCCCCCCTACATTATTGCCTTGGGAAGACGTACAGAAAAAATGTTCAAAACTTGTGGCAATTAAGAACATGCTTTCATTTTTTTCTGTACTTCAATGAGGATGTCTCTGTTCCTCCATTAGGTGTGTTTGCTGTCGGTTTCTAATATACTGCATTTTTACACAGATAACGCCACCTTCTATGTTTGCTGACTACTCCCTCCTGCCCCTGTGACATGTTCTCAGCAGCACCACTTGCCAGTTTTCTTTCACACGTCGCTTTAAAACAATTAGCATAGAGCAATGATGAAAATCCCTCACTGGGGGGTGGGGGGAACAGTTGACAGACAAACAGAGGTGTGCATTATTTGCATAAAAATACCATTACACTCTTTATTATGTAAAGGAAATTTTGTTCTTTTTTTTAATAAATCAAAGATATGTTAAATTTTGTCAAATGCCTTTCTGGCATATATTGAAGTGATCATGCAAGATTTCTTTCTCTCATTTCTTAACGTAAATAATAATATGGGTAGGTTTATATTGGTAAGATATTTCTGTTCTTGGAATTAACCTTCTTGGTCATGGCATGATAGACATTTTAATATTCTAGTAGATATGAATCAGAGCCCTGATGGCGCAGTGGTTAAGAGCTACAGCTGTTAACCAAAAAAAGTATTGTTAATTCTCTTCTGTGTAAAATTTGTTAAAGTTTTTTGTTAATTTGATCAATTTTTATAAATATATTGTGGCTATATGAAAAGAATGAATGTTATTTATACTTGGTTCTACAAGATCGTATACAAAGTTTATTAAGTGTACAAAGTGACTGCTCCAGAATTAAGATGGAGCAGACTTCCCGTTCAACACTTATGGATTATCTCTTTAAATCTCAATGAAACTATTGAGAAGTTACTGTTATTATCCATTTTAAAGATTAGAAAAACTAAACCTCAAAAACCTGCATCCAAAAATTAAACTGGGCACGTAACAAGTTTCTGTGTGTCTGTTCTGTGTGTTCCGTACTCAACAAAGAATACAAGTATGTTTATTCTGTTGAGACATGGATGGTCTTGTTTACCTCTACTGTTTATCTAGCACAAACTACCATGCCCAGAACATAGGTGGGCACCCAGGAAATATTTGCATTCAATGTAAATTATTAAATGTATGGAATTTTTTTCATTACTTTGTCTCTCTTCATGTAAGATAATTCTGCATATTTATATGGCTTTTAAAGTTTTCCTTCATGTTATTTAATTGTGATTGTATCCATCTCACTATGTAGGAATCTCTTGCTTCAGAAGAGTGCCAACACTTTTCCTTTATAACCCGACGCCCTCAAGTCTTTAATAATTAGGAAATGACTTGTCATTCTATAACAGTACTCACCTGAGATCGTTCAGAGATTTAAAGATTGCACTGAATGTGAATTCACTGGTCAATTGCTGTATCTAAAAAACAAAAACAATTATTCTTAATTGCCACCAGTGTCTACAAAATCCAATCTTATTGTTCAGATATTTATGTACAGGAGAAATAAGAAAGTAAAAAAGATATAACGCTCAAATGGATACTTGTACACCAGTGTTCATTGCAGCACTATTCACAATAGCCTGAAGGTGGAAACAGCCTAAGTATGCTCATCAACAGATGAATGGATAAACAAAATGTGGTATATACATACCAAGGAATACTACTTAGCTAGCAGGAGAAAGAAAGCCTTGAAACATGCTACAGTATGGATGGAGCTTGAAGATGTTATGCTGAGTGAAATAAGTCAATCACAAAAGAGACAAATACTGTATGACTTCACTTATATAAAAAGAAAAGGAAAATGTATAGAGACCAAAGTTTATTAGTGGTTACGGGGGGTGGGAGGAAGAGGGAAAAGAGGTATTAAAAGTGATGGGAAAATTGCATTGATTAAGGGTAGGGTTGCACAGCCAATTATTGAAATTGCTATTGATAAGTTGTACATCTATAAAAAATTGTAGTGGCAAAAGTTGTATGATGGATGTATTTACAACAACAACAATTAAAAAAAGAGTAGCTGCTGAGGCTGCTTATGTATAACCAAACTTCATGGGATTTGGTTCCTTGGTTTGGAGGTTTGGGGTCATGGTTTCATGGGATATCCCAGTTAATTGGCCTAATAACATGCTTAATGCTTCTGTTCTATCTACTAGTTCATTGCATAGTGCCTGGGATCTTAAAAGCTTGCAAGAGGCCATCTAAATCCCAACAGTTGGTCTCTATTCTCCTGGAGCAAGAGAAGAAAAAAGAGTCAGGAATAGGAGGAGGATATGGAATGTGTGGCTAAATGCCTCCATGAACAATCGCCCCCTTTGCCATAAAACCAGAATTGGATGGTGCCTGGCTACCATTATTGAACATTTTGATCAAAGATTCTGTGAAAGAATCCTGATCAAAAGGGGGGAAATGCCGAACAAAATTTCAAATATTCATGGACCCCAGACTTTCTGGTGCCGTGGAGGCTGGATAAACCCCTGAAACTACTTCCCTGAGATAATTCTTAAACCTTAAACCAAAAGTATCCCTTGATGCCTTCTTAATGTCTGCCTTGAGCATTATGCTTTTTAAAGAACTATTTATATGAGATCAAAGTGACAACAGCAACTAGAAGGATTAGATAGGAACTTCAGGGGGCAGTGAGTTTATGTTAATGGAGGAGGAACAACTCAGAAAAGGAGGGTGAGAATGGTTGCACAACTCGAAGAATGTGATTCATGTCACTTAATTTTGTACATGTATAAATGGTTGTTGAACTGGTGTGTGTTTTGATGCATACGTTCTCAATAACAACAACAAAATAAGAACAAACAAAAAACAGATGGTGAGAGAAGGATAAAAGTATTGAGTAGCAAAGGTCTACATAGATACACTAGAATGTGAATACTTCCTGCAGTGGTGGAGCAATAATGGTGGTGGTTTTTAGGAGCGTTGATGGAGGATGTTGATCTCTACTAAGACTTTGTTTCTAAGGGAAGCAAAGAGAGTCAATAGTAACGAAAAAGGAAACAAAAGCTCTCCTATGCATCAAATTGCCACTTTTAAGGGAAAATCCACCCATAGGAGTCATCATTCTGTGGCTCACTTGATAAAACAGTGAAGTCATATCACCTCTAGAACATGGTGTTATAATTTAGGAGGTCAGAAAAATTTGGTAGATTTTAAAAAGACAATAAAATAGATAGGTTGTAATTTTTGAGCTTTCCGAAACATTCACTTACCAGAAATTACTCATTGCCTAAGTGTGCCAGAGGGATGCTAAAGCATGCTAAAGCAAAACTCTAAGCTTCCTTCTGGGGGAATAAATCAGAAGTACTCATCTCTATGAGCCGGACATTTAATTCAGTTGACCTGACAGATACTGAGAATATAGAGTTGACTCCAAGGGGTACAAATCAGTGAGAGCTTGTGAGCCTGATGAGTTACAAGGCCTAGTGTTCAATTTCCTGAAAATTCTTCTGAGCAACAGGTAAACCCATCAGTTGTGATTGGTGGTTATGGCGTATGGAAACACAATTTTCATTTAGGTATTACCTTTTGAAAGAAAAATCTGTATATGAAAGAATAAAATCACCACAGTTAAAATAGGAAAATGGAATGGAAAATTACTTTTAGTTGTCCAAAATAAAATATTGCTAGCTAGCAGTATTTGTAAAGCAAAGCTGTTAAAAATGATGAACTTAGTATCTGTAAATCTTAAGGTACTTTCTTAGAATCCAGACATAGGGATGATTTCAAAGCTAAGGAAGAAAAAAAAGATATATGCTGGTGTTCTCATTTCTTATCAAGTATAATAACTGCTTTATTTTAAAGTATGTTCGTTAGCTCTGCCTGTTCTTCCTGTATGCAAGGTAATTACCCAGATAGTGGCACTGTTTGCGGTTCTTCATTCCACTGTGTAGGTCCAGACTTCTTTCTGTTACCATTTTCCTCCTGCCTGAAAGATTTCTATAACATTTCTTGTAGTACAGATCTGCTGGTGATGAATTCTTTCAGCTTTTGTATGTCTTTTAAAATCTTTAATGTCTTTTCATTTCTAAAAGATGTTTTCATTAGGTATAGAATTGAAGGATGCCGGTACATTTCTTTGAATAGATGTTGCTCCATTGTCTTGTGGCTCACATTGTTTCTGATGAGAAGTATGTTGTCATTTTAATCTGTGTTTTTTTGTATGATATGTGCCTTAATTTTCCCTTGGCTGCTTTTAAGATTTTTTCTTTCTCACTAGTTTGAAGCAATTTGGTTTTATTTCCTTATGTTTTTTGTGCTTGGGATTCATTGAGCTTCCTGGACCCCTGGTTTACATTTTTCATTAAATTTGGAATATTTTCTGTGGTATTTATTCAACTGTTTTTTCAGCCTGTCTTTCTTTGGGGAAACCAATTACTTGTATATTTGGCCATTTGAAGTTTTTCCACAGCTCACTGATGGCTCTGTTCATAATTCTCCAGTATATTTTCTCTGTGTGTTTCCCCTTGGATAGTTTGTATTGCCTAGTCTACAAATTCTCTCTTTCTTTTACAGTGTCTAATCTATTTTAATCTCATACAGTGTATTTTTTTATTTCAGACATTGTACTTTTTGCCTCTAGAAATTAGATTCGAATATTTTTTTCTGTCTTCTATATCTCATGTTTATTTTTTCCTCAAGCTTCTTGGAAACTTGGAGTACAGTTAATAATAATTGGTTTCAGTTTTCTTGTCTGCTGGCTCTATCATCTGTGTAATTTCAGGGTTTGTTTTTATTGATGGATTTTTCTCTTAATTATGAGTCATATTTTCTTGCTTTCTTTCAACTGGTAATTTTTGGTTGACTGCCAGTCATTGTGAATTTTACCTTGTTTGATGCTGAGTATTTTTCTGTTTCTATAGATGATATTCTTGAGCTGTTAACAATTCAAGAATATCATCTATAGAAATAGATGTTCTGTTTCTATAGAAATAGAAACAATTGTTAACAACTTATCTGTTAACAGTTAAGTTACTCAGGAACGTTTCGATCCTTCAGAGCCTTGTTTTTTAAGTTTTATGAGGTGAGACTATAGCAGCATTTAATCGTGGGCTAATCCTTTCCCATTATTGAGACAGTACTCTTCCGATAACCCCTCAGTGCTCTGTGAATTAAGAGGTTTTCCTGCTCCAGCGGGTGGTAACAGGAACTATGTCTGCCCTGTTTGAACTCCTAGTATTGCTCTCGATAATCCTGGGTTTCTTAGCCTTAGAGCTGTTGACATTTTGGAGTGGATAATTTTTGGGGGGCAGGGGAACTGTCCTGTGTGTTATCTGATGTGTGGCAGAATCCTGGCCTTTACACACTAGATGCCGGGAGCATCTCCCCAGTTGCCCTCAGTTAAGGGCCATTGATCTACCCTTTCTGGTAGGTTTTCACACACGTGCCGCCGTCGGCGCTTGGCCGTTGGTCTGACCCTTTCTGGTAGTTTTTCACACACGTGCCGCCATTGGTGTTTGGCCAAGGACTCACGGGAGACCTTCCTCAGAGGTCTGCATTGCTGCCGCTCTCTCCTCTGCCATGCTCTTCCCTGAGGACTTTGCCCCTTGACCTTCCTGGGTCTCCAGCCACGTCGTCTCACCTCAGAGAGACCACGGGGCTCTCTCTAGATACCCTCTGCCCCTATCATGCCCTGGAAACTTTCTAGGCAGTAAGCCAGGGCGGTCAGAGGGCTTAACTGTGTGTCTTCTGTCCATGATCACTGGCTCTTGTTGCCTGATGTCTGTTGTCTTACAAAACCACTGTGCTTCATATATTTAGTCCCTGTAGACATTTGTTTCAGGGTTGCCCCTGTTAATTCCACCTTGCCTTCATCCTCATTCTTCATGTGCAGTTCAGCAGCACTGATCATACTCTTCAACTTGTGCAGCCATTCCATCTTTTTCCAAATTTTTCTACCACCATTAACATAGCTAAATGTTCCCTAAGTGGAAACTCTCTCTCCTCCTCTCCCTCCCACCTCTGGAAACCACTAATAATTTTTGGATTTTATATATTTGCTTATTTCATATAAGTGAGATCATATAGTATTTGTCCTTTTGCAATTGACTTACTTCGTTCAGCATAATATTTATAATATTTTCGAGGTTCATCCATGTTGTGTCACGCATCACAAGCTCGTTCCTCTCTACAACTGCGTAACATTCCATTGTACGTATATGCCATACTTTGTTTATCCATTCATCTGTTGGTGGACATTTCGGTGGCTTCTAACTCTTGGCTGTTGTAAAAAGTGCTGCAGTGAACGTTGGTGTACAGGTAGTGCCCGGGTTATGCGTGAGATCTGTTCCTAACTCTCTCTTTAAGTCACATTTGTAGGTGAGTCGAAACAGGTGCTTAAGGTTCTTATTTAGCCTTACTTTAGTGCAGGAAGAGGCTTGAAGCCCTGTCAGTGATTTAAAAGCTGCACACGCAGCAAGTGAAGGTGACTGTGATGAAGCATTTGTTGCAGGCAGGGGTGGGGTTGGTTCAGTCATTTCAGAGTGAGGGCAAATTTACGTAACGTTAAATGGCGAGCACTAGTTGTCCCTAAGTTGGACGTTCATAACTCGGGGACTGCCTGTATAGGTTTCTATCTGTGTTCCTGTTTTCATTTCTTTTGGGTATATACCTAGGATTGGGATTGCCAAGTCATTTGATAGTTCTGTGTTCAGCTTATTGAGGAACCACAAAACTTCTCCACAGTGACTGTACCATTTTACATTACTGCCAGGAGTGAATGAGGGTTCCAGTTTCTCTGCAACCTCACCAGCACCTAAATGTTTCCTGTTTTTTTGATCGTTGCCATTCTAATGGGGGCGAGATTGTATCTCATTGTGGTTTTGCTTTGCATCTTCTTAATGGCTAATGATGTTGAGCATCTTTTCACGTGCTTGTTGGCCATTTGAACCCTCTGGTGGTGTTTCTGTGGGCATATTCATTTTTTGAAAATCAGTCATGCCGTACACTTACGATTTGTGTACTTTTCTGTATATATGTATTTATAGACTTACATTAAACATGTAAGCATATAGATTATATTAAACATATAAACATATAGGTACATGTATGATTATAAATTGTGAACACATATGAAGGCAGAGAACAAGGTGCTGAGAGAACAGTTAACCAGAGGATCTGTTTTTATATTGAATGGTTGGGCCAGGCCTCTGTAAGAAAGTTATTCAAACTGAGTGAGGAGGAAAGTAGGGTAGATATAATGCTGGAGAGATATGTAGGCTTTCAAGCCATGTTAAAGAGTTGGATCTTCATCCCAAGATCAGTGGGCAGCTTTGGAAGGGCTCCTAGCAGGCCAGTTATGTGCTTTAAGTTTTAAAACAATTCCTCTGGCACTACACTGTGAAGAATGGATTTGAAAACGGGCCAAGGATGAATGCAGCTGGACCATGTGAGAATCTTGCAATGAAATACCCCAGGCGAAAAATGACATCATCAGTGATCTAGACCAGACTTTTATGTAAAGAGCCATACAGTGTCTGTTGTAACTACTCAGTTAAATTGGCTGTTTCTTTTTGTTTGTTTTGCTAAGAGTAGAAAAAATATATATATATATACATGTGTGTATATATATATATATGTGTGTGTATATATATATGTGTGTATATATATATATATATATTATTCTCAGATTCTTCCTAGTTCATTGACAAGGTATCTAATCCTCATTTTCTCCCTCCCTCCAACAGTAACAGCCCTCACCCTCACCCCTAACTGCTAGCTACCCTTACAAGCATAAAGCAGAGAGGACACATGTTGGAGGAAATTTTATGCTGATTCTTGTCATACATTAATGGTGTGGGGGCGGGGAGTGACAGCTAGATACAGTTGCCTGCTGCTGTTGTACAGGTACTTCTTTCTATTCTCTGTCTGCAAGGGGCTCCTGTCCAGGTAGTTGCCTTAAACCGCAAAACCAGACTTGTTGCCATCGAGTTGATTCTGACTGATAGCAACCCTATAGGACAGAGTAGAACTGCCCCATAGGGTTTCCAAGGAGCGCCTGGTGGATTTGAACTGCTGACTTTTTGGTTAGCAGCCAAGCTCTTAACCACTACACCACCGGGGTTTGTTGCCTTTTTATCATTTTTATGTCAAAATTTTAACACCATTTTGATTTTCTTTACAGTTTGATGTATTTTGCATTTTATATTTGGTTAATATGTGTATGTTCTTACCTTTGATTTTTTACAGGCTTTGCTTTCTGTACATGACACTGTGGCTCAGAAGAATTATGATCCTGTCTTGCCTCCGATGCCTGATGATATTGATGATGAAGAAGACTCAGTGAAGATAATCCGTCTGGTGAAAAATAGAGAACCACTGGTGAGTTGTCCATCTCGTCTACGTTTTGTGCTCAGACAGGAGCAGATGTCAGATTAAGCAAAATTTGACGGGCACACCCGATGTATTCCTCTCTTTAAAATGCACTTCTTGTGCCCTCAAGCCTTTAAAATAAATGGAACCTTTATTAAAGGAAAATGAAACCAAATAAAATGTCAGGCATTCTAGTGGCTTCATTGACACAAATTTTGAAAATGTGACCTATTGGCATTTATAACAGAAAGGGTAACATACACCAGTATTGGCTGATTTGAGATCAAATGATGTAACTAAAAATAATAATAACAGCTTATGGCTTAAATCTGGAAAGCTGGTTTATTTTAAAGTAATGAGAAGAAACTCATCAGGTATCTGATGTTTCAAAAGGTAAAAGTTATTTATTTTAGCTCCAGAATTCACACAGCATGGAATTAATTAAATCAAGGGGTCTGTGGTAGGCAAAATAATGCCTCCCTTCTGCCCCCCAAGATGTTCGTGTCCATATCGAAAGTAGATCATAGGCCTTTCTTCCTAGTCCATCTTAGTCTGGAAGTGCCACTGAAACTATTCAGCGTCATAGCAACATGCAGCCCTCCACTGACAGACAAGTGGTGGCTGTGCATGAGGTACATTGGCTGGGAAGGGAATTGCGCCCTGGTCTCTCATATGGAAGGCGGAAATTCTACCACTGAACCCCAGTGGTACTCATGTGCATCTTTTTAGCAGTCTGATGCAATATAGGACAGCTTTTCCAAATCAGTGCCGGCCTGTTGGAAAGAAAGTCATGAGAAGGCATTCAAAGTACCCATTTGTGCCTTTTGTTCTCACAGTGCAGCATTCAGTTAATTTGCCTGTGCACATCCATAAGTGAATGATTTCTGGAGTCTTTTTGAAATTGTTTCCTAATGTTACGCCACAACATTAGTTCTGTTTGTCCCAGGTATTGGCTTAATCCTAGTTCATAAAAACGCTGGAACAACAGATCTTCCTTCCATTCGTTTACCTTAGTGTTAGGCATGAAATATAACTAATTTCTGTTGTTTCTCTCTCTCTCCCCTCTCCCTTATTTTTATCATTATTGCTGAGTCCCACTTTATAATAGCTTAGTGTAATAGAAAAATCACTGAACTAGATGTCAGATGCTCTGGGTTTTAACTTTCTAACTTACTGTATAATCTTTGTCTCTCACTTAATCTTCACTACCTATTTCACCTTCTTCATGGAGTGTTACAGGAATAGAAAGGGTAAAAATAAGTAGTGTTCAAATACACAATATTATACGTGTATATTTTAATGGAAAGAGATATTTTTACTTTCAACAGTGATGAGGAGGTTAAAGATTTCAAAAAATCTTTGAACTGTGCTGGATACCTTAAATAATGGGTATAGTAGCAGCTTCTGTACCGAGTAATAAGTATTTCTAAGACAATAGTATAATGCCTATTTCTCGTGACTCATTCCTTAAAGTTGTTGTAGTTTCCACCTTTTCTAGATGCGTATTCTTTTTCTGCTTCTCCCATCCTGCCACCCAGCACACACATTTACCTTCAGATGCTTTTATTTCTCTCTTACTAGGGAGCCACCATTAAGAAGGATGAGCAGACTGGGGCCATCACTGTGGCTAGAATCATGAGAGGAGGAGCCGCAGATAGAAGTGGTAAGGTTTTAAAAGTCAGATGATTATAGAGAAGTCATGTTGCATTTTGTGGTGCAACGCTTGTAACGTATAATCAAGAAGATAACAATCATGTGATACAGTGTAGCAAAACCAGCAGTAGGCTATTCTCCTCTGTATTGACATGGGGGGACCTAGTTAAATAAATGACAGATAAATCTTACTTTATAGTCTTAGGTTACACAGGCTTCCCAAGTTATATTAAGCTATATCAGCAGTTTTTCCATGTGCAGCTCGTTGACAGTGGTTACATGTGTCACATTGTATCGTCATTCTCCCTGTCTCTGCCCACATGGTTTCACCACTGTTCACTTAGAGTTTCTGCCCCTTAAAGTTCTTGTCTGTGTTTCGGAGTTAGTATTGTCTACTTAATAGCGTATAGATAATTCTTTAAAAGAGCACAGCACTCAAGGCAAACAGTCTTTATTAAATGAGCTAAATTATTATTTAAAGATTATATCATGGGATAGTTGTCTCCAGGCAGTAGGTTCAGAGGTTTCCCCATCTCAGTGTTATCTAGCAAGTCTGGCTTCCAATGAGCATTTGAAGTTTTGTTCCACATTTTTTCCTCTTTTTGATCAAGATCTATCCATTGGGTCCTTGATCAAAATGTTCAGTAATTGTAGACATGCACCATCCGTTTCTTCTGATCTCATGGCAGGGGAGGTACTAGTTCATGGAGGCAATTAGACCTGCAGTCCACTTCCTTCCCTGATTCCTGGGTCTCCCTCCTCTGTTGTGAACTGAGACCAGTTGTATCTTGGGTGGCTGCTTGCTAGCTTTTAAGACCCCAGGCACTACTCACTGAAGTAGGAGGTAGAGCAGAAACTCCAAAAACACTGTTAGGCCAGTTGACTACAGAGGTCCACGACACCATGATCCTAACTGAACCTTTGAACCAAGAAAGCTGATCATGAAACTATGACCCTCAGCCTTTGAACCAAGAATGCTGTTCCCATGAGGTGTTTATTTATGCTTGTGTAGTATCAACACCTGCAGTCTTTTTTTTTTTTTTTGGCTGCTGTTTTTATTGTAAAATTATATATAATGTTCTATTTATCATTTCGTCCTTTTTTCCCCTCAGTGTACAGCTTAGTGATATCAGTTACGATAAGACTTTTTCTTTTTTTTTTTTTAAGTGTTTCTGGTTTGGAAAGTACTACTAAAAGCATGCAACCTCTTATGAAAATTAAAAAAGTTTTTATAAGAAATCAGTGATGTGTGTTTCTAGGCAAAGACGAAGGTGCTGTTGTCATTTCTTTGCCAGCATTGTTATGCTGCAGTCTTCGATTTATTGCTTTATTATGAAAGCAGAGTGCAAATCTGAAACCCGAGAAGTTTGAAGGTCTCCTCTGCAGGCCTTAAATGCATTAAGGGAACCTAACATTGTTTTAACTATAGAAACAATTGGAAAATACAGTTCCTTTTGCTATGAGCACATATTTGCTGTTTCTCAGGTCTTATTCATGTCGGTGATGAACTTAGGGAAGTGAATGGAATCCCAGTAGAGGATAAAAGTCCTGAGGAAATAATACAGATTTTGGTAAGTTGCAAAATTACTTTAAAATTGCAATAAAAATAAAATTAAATCACGATATTTCAGACTTGGTCAAGAATACAGGATTTGAAGTTGGCAGACCAGGCTCTAAATCCTGATCCCGTCCCTGTGTGTCTCTGAAAAATATATTAATCTGTTTGTGCCTCAGTGTTTTCATTTACAAAATGAGAATAGAAAGAGGCAAATATCTCACTGGAGTGTTTTGAATATTAAATGAGGTTAAGTGTATAAAGAGTTTAGTGCAGGGTCATCCCAAATGAGGTACTTAAAAGGTAGTGTCTGCTGTGTCATTGGTGACGCATTAATCTTCTTCCTCCTCCATCTATGTGGCCATACGATAGGCTGTGATTTCAAAGTATATAAAGTAGTGAAACTAATTTAGATGTCTTATGAAATCTAAACTGAATGAGGTTACTGTAGGCCATTACAATATTATAAAGCTCATTTGTAAGGATAAAATGAAGGGAGACTGTCCCTGTTATACACAGTATATGCCCTGGTGTCGTAGTGGTTAAGAGCTCGGGTGCTCACCAAAAGGTCAGCAGGTCAAATCCACCAGCCTCCTTGGAAACCCTGCGGGGCAGTTTTCTGCTCTGTCCTACAGGGTTGCTATGAGTCAAAATTGACTCAACGGCACCTGACAACAACATACAATAAATCTCCAGGAATAAAAAGAGAGTTGAAAATCTCAAAACAGACCTATGTATATATGAAAATTTAATATATGATTAAGATGGCATTTTAAACCAGTGGAAAAATAACGAACCGTGTCATAAATAGGATTGGATTAATTAGTGATTCATTTAGAAAAAAATCAATCTCTGTTTTGCACTATACGCAAGTAAATTCCCAGCAAATGAACTATTTCAGTATAAAAACAGTCTTAAAAATAGCACAATAAAATATACAATTTTTATGATTAGAGGGTAGGGAAAGCCTTTTTAAACTTAGTGTGAAAATCAAGTAGAAAAGTAACATGTGACTACTGTAACTGAAAACTTCTGTACAGAAAAAACAGCCAATAAATAAAGACAAATGAGATAGTAGGAAAAATATTTTCAACGTATGTGGTAAAAGGCTAATAGTATAGAAAGAGTGCATAAGAAAATGAAAAGAGAAAAACATTTTCAGAAAAATTGGCAAAGCATATGCACAGACAGGTTACGAATGAAAACATGATGTCTGAAGAACATTGGATTGGTGGCCACTTTAAGGCTTGGTAATGCCCAGAGTTGACCAGAGCAGAGGGGGATAGATATGTGTATCTGCTTTTGATAGTAGGCAAAATTAGTAGAACCTTTTGAGATGGCCATCTGTAACTGTCAAAATTTCAAACGTTCATACCCTTTAGTCAAGAAATTCAGTTGAACATGATAAAGGTAGTGTCACTGACTTGTACCTGTGAAGAATGTTGAAATGTTTTGTTACGTATATAGTTACCACAACTAAAAAAATAAATTCAATTGTAAATAAAGCCTAAAGAAATAATTTGGCAAGTGGGAAAAAATAATGTGTATAAACAAAATATTTTTAAAATATTTGGAAATTATCAAGAGGGTCGCATTGATTAAGTAGATTATCATTCATCATTATCGTCATATGATGGGTTACTATGAGTTAATTACAATAGGTGAGATAGCCCTGTATGACTTAATATTAGTAGTAATAATAATAGCTAATGTTTATTAGGCCATATTGAATGCAATTGTTCTGAAATTTAAATAACTACATTACATACATTATTATCCCCTCCCATTCTTCTTTTTTTTTAGAGAAGACTTTTGCTTTCTCCCTACCTATACAATTTAGTATTATATGAATTTTGATAATATTCATAAATTACTTCTGTAAGTAGTTACAATGATATTGCCATTTTGAAATAAGCCACTCCTTTATAAAACTGTGATATTTATACTATTAAAGCCCATTTTACATAAATTGCTGCGTTCTGTTGAAGCTGCCTCCTTTTGGTCATTAGAGCTGACTGTGACTCTTCCCAACTCTGCTCTCAGTGACTTCATGCTGGCAAATTGAATTTGGCCATGGTAGTAGCATGTATACCTTGGAAATTGGCAAACATTATAAATTGGGGCCTTTAAAAAAAAAAGCAGAGACCCGGCTTACCAGCTTGCTCCTGACAGTGAGCCTTAGAGGCCTTCCCCCTTTATTCCCTAACCCTCTCCTTCCTTTGTCCCTGAAAACAGGGGTAACCCATTGCCTTCTGGTTGATCCCAACTCATAGCAATGGTATAGAGCTGAGTAGAACTGCCCCGTAGAGTTTCCAAGGCTGTAATCTTTACAGAAGCAGACTGCCACATCTTTCTCCCCTGGAGAAACTGGTGGGTTTGAACTGCTGACCTTTTCGGTAGTAGCTGAGCACTTAACCACTGCGCTATAAATACAGTGGCCTGAACCTTGCACATTAGCTTAGCAATTCTTAGTTTCACAGAACTTTGTTGTTGAAATTACCTATTATCTATTCTACCCCTTTAGCATTGTCTTTATTTAAGGCACTGTGCATATTTGTTTTTATTCTGAAGTCACTCAGCACGGGTAGTAATCTAGTCCTTGATGTCTCAGAAGTGCACAGGAAGTTAAAGTGGGTTCAGTGGTTATTTTTTAACTTGTTTGACAAACTTTTGTGCTTTCTCAGGTTACAGGAATGTCTACAAAACTGGTTTCCTCATGTTGATGTACCTAGTAAATTTTCAGATGCGTTTAGTTTTCTCCTTGTTTTACTTTATTTCCCCTCAGCTCTAGGAATTTTCTGATAACTGTTTCTTTCATTTCTTTCATCAGAGTCAGTCCCAGGGAGCAATCACGTTCAAGATTATACCCAGCATCAAAGAGGAGACCCCGCCTAAAGAGGGCAAGGTAATCGCTACTTACGCCAATTCTGGGGGCCCTGGGGAAAGGAACGTTTTTCCAAATAATTCATACCCACTTTTTCACACTAAGTTCATTTTGATATTCTAGTTTTAAGAAGTTATCATTTCTTAAATCAGAGTTAGAAGGATGAAGGCCATCTCACATTCTTGTTTATCTTTATTCATCGTCAATGAAACTTTGTCTTCCAGATGTTCATCAGAGCCCTCTTTGACTATGATCCTAATGAGGACAAAGCAATTCCATGTAAAGAAGCTGGCCTTTCTTTCAAAAAAGGAGATATACTTCAGATTATGAGCCAAGATGATGCCACGTGGTGGCAAGCGAAGCATGAGGGTGACGCCAACCCCAGAGCAGGGCTGATTCCCTCCAAGCATTTCCAGGAAAGGTGAGCTCCTGGCATAGGCTGTGGCCTTTCCCAAACTGAGCTGTGGTTGTCTGCAAACCATCATCCCAGCACAGTGTGATAAAATAAGCTCTGAAACCTTGCCTTGGAATCCTTTTTCCCCTGGGTGTGGATTTCTGTTTTGTCTACCCAAGTATGAATAAGGACCAAAAATAATGTGATAGTACTGGTCCTGGATTTTGTTGTGAAGCAAATGGAAAATAGCACATTAATCTCTGAAATGGTATTTATGTGAAAGGTGGGAAAAAAGAACTGTCATTTTAGGGGGGATCGTTTATAAAAATTTAAAAGTAGAAGATTGATGTCTTAATTTAAGTGTATTGCATTGTGTTCATTTTTTTCCCTAGCTTTCAAGTTTTTCTTAAGACTTCTCGGTATTTTGGTGTTGTGTTAATTTCAGACCTGGACTGAGAACTGATAGGCATATTGACCTTATTTTCCCCCAGGAGATTGGCTCTGAGACGACCAGAAATATTAGTTCAGCCCTTGAAAGTTTCCAACAGGAAATCATGTAAGTGTGTTAATGTTAGAATGCAGGATAACTAAATCCTGCTATTTTTTTGAGTATTAAAACAGGTGTTTGTGGCAGAACACGAGGTCATATTACCTTGCAATAGCTTCTGAATGATCATTTCACAGTAATTGAACAAATGAGAAATTCACAGTAGGAATACTAATGTGAATCTTTTGAAGAATTAGGGGTGGTTGGATTGTTTGTAATAAGCCATGATTCACTGTTTAATAAAATAACTAATAAATACCACTGCTCTCTTCAGTTTCTGAATTTAGGTATTTTAGAAATGTAACCTAAAATGCAACTCTAATTTTTCCAAAGCCCAAAGATTCGAGTAAGATATTTCTCGGTAAGGACTAAGAGGAAAAAATCCAGAACTTTTTTGGGCACAAAAACAGTTGTGCCTAAGAATAATTCCTTTCTTACCCACAAATCATAACTCTAATCTTTAGTCCGTCTGTTTGGAGTTATCACAAGACTAGAGAAAAAGACGCTGAGAGTAGAGAAGGGCAGGGTAGGCCTCCTGAAAAAGACAGTGTGGATTTAGGTGCGTTATTTTGTCTTTCCGCCTACCCTTCTCTCAGATTTCCTTCACTTCCCACCTGCTGCCCTCTCACCTTCTCATCTCATAAATATTCTACTCCATCTCCCCTAAACATTTCATGATCCTAGGTATCTTAGGAGGGAGAGAAAGTCCTTTGTTTTCAGCATAGGAGTTGTACATTAAAAGGCCAAATGAGCACATAAATGGCCCTGGAATTTTACACCAACATCTGTTTTTAGTATGGTTGCATTTTTCACATCTCCTGTTACTGTCAGTTTGTAGACACCTGTAACCCAGAAATCACGTCAGAGGAGAGCCAAACTACAGTCGAGTGTAAATCTCACAAGAGGCAAATACTTCAAGTGGAGCACTGATTCCGAAGTCCGCTTGTTCCTGCTGCATTAAGTCTGGGCAGCAGGAAAAAGCACTTGTCATAGAATGCCACATATCTTAGGACATCAGAAAGCTTAAAGGTGAAGCAGAATAGTGCATTGTTCTTAAATGTGATGACTTCACTGGCAACTCACCCAACTGCAAGGAGCTCTGAAGCATCTACCTGACTTACTCTTTGAGGGATTTTTCAGTTTGAGACTTGAAGGCTTGCCCAATTCTAATATATTTGCTTCATGTGGGATAAAGGATATGTAGCTTTAAAATAAATGTGATTGTATTCTAATTTGAATCCATATCCAAATTTGTTTGAGTCATAGGCAACTTAGAAATTTAAAATGTAATTATGAATTTTCATTATTTAAAACTTTTTTTTAGTGTGCTTTAGATGAACGTTTACAGAACAAACTAGCTTCTCATTAAACAGTTAGTACATACATTGTTTTATGACATTGGTTAACAACCCCACGACATGTCAGTACTCTCCCTTGTTGACCTTGGGTTCCCTATCACCAGCTTTCCTGCCCCTCCTGCCTTCTAGTCCTCGCCCCTGGGCTGGTGTGCTCCTTTTAGTCTCGTTTTGTCCTATGGGTCTGTCTAATCTTTGACGAAAAGGTGAACCTCCAGAGTGACTTCATTACTGAGCTAAAAGGTGTCCAGGGGCCGTACTCTTGGGGTTTCTCCAGTCTCTGTCAGGTCAGTAAATCTGGTCTTCTGTTGAGTTAGAATTTTGTTCTACATTTTTCTTCCAGCTCTGTCTGGGACCCTCTGTTGTGATCTCTGTCAGAGCAGTCAGTGGTGGTAGCTGGGCACCATCTGGTTGTACTGGACTCAGTCTGCTGGAGGCCCTAGTAGTTGTGGTCTGTTAGTCCTTTGGACTAATCTTTCCCTTGTGTCTTTAGTTTTCTTCATTGTCCCTTGCTCCTGAAGGGGTGAGACCAGTGGAGTATCTTAGATGGCCACTCAGAGGCTTTTAAGACCCCAGGCGCTACTCACCAAGGTAGAATGTAGAACATTTTCTTTATAAATTGTGTTATGCCAATTGAGCTAGATGTTCCACAGCCCCCAGCCCAGTAATTCAGTCCCGCAGGGAGTTTGAGTTTGTCCATGGAGCTTCCATGACCTTACCCTGAACAAGTTGTGCTGGCTTCCCCAGTATTGTGTACTGTCTTACCCTTCACCAAAGTATTTAAAGCTTTTGATAAAGGTATACATTGTTTTTGTAAAGAACTGTACAAAGTGGATAGATTGTCTTTTCAGTAGCTCTCCCAAAACTGGTATAGACATGGGTGAATTTGAGAGGAGTGAGTGAGCGTGTGTGTGTGTGTGTGTGTGTGTGTGTGTGTGTGTATGTATGGGTAGAAGTGTTAATTTTAATGGAAATCTGTTAATTTGCGTAATTTCTTTTTTACATGAATACTTTTTCAAATCTGAGAGATCTAGTCAGGATTTGTCTGTACTGAAATGGCCTCATTTTGGACGTTTACTAATTATTCTGCTTTTTGAACACCATTCAGAAATGTTTACTGATTTTTTTCTCCCTTTCTTTCTTCCTCTCATCCTCCCCCACTTTCTTTTTTTTTGGATTAGATTTTATTCACTGAGGGGTGTAATATTTCTTCTCATCTATAGATGTTATTTCTTTTTAAATCTGGTCAAGATTATTCAAAGTAAATTACCAATGCGTAGTAAATGTGACTTTGTTCACAGAGACAATATGTTATATTTCTATGAAATTAAATAAAAAGCCAGTGTCTTTATCCTCAAAGAATTGAAATTATATTTAAAATTTATTTGAATGTTGTCTCCTAAACCCCTGAACTTAAAAATTATGGCGAAATCATTGTACTGGTTCTTAAATTTTTTAATGGCATTTAAAAGCGCTTTGTTTTGTAACTTAGGTATTTGATAGTGATCCCTTACATAACTAAATCTTTTTAGGCCATCTGACTCACTGCTTCCTGGATTTGAACATTTGGAACTTAGATTTTTAGAGTAGAAGGTTCATGTTATCATGCCCTTTGCTAAATCCTAGAATAATGTATAAAGAAAAACAGGAAGATATAAAATCTTTTATTTTTATGACTTTGACTATTAATTAGTAAGATAGGTTTTAAGTTTTTGATTTCATGTAAAATTTCTAAAAGAAGAGTAATTCTGTTATGTTGGTGTTTATAAATTTATGAAAAAATATTTACAGTGATAAAAAGTTTTCAGCTCTAAATTTTACAAGTGCATTTCAAACCTAGGAAGATATGGTAAGCATTGAATTTGGAATCATGAATTTAGTCATGAAATAGTATCTATCAAATTAGCCAGTTAACTTTTCCCCACAAAATGATTGCTTGTATTACTATGATTTTTCTTTTTATTTGATTCATAGTGCTGTATCATGACTGAAGTTTGCATGTAGGAAAATGTTACGTGGAAGTGGTTCTGGAATTACAGGGTTTCAGCTAATACCAACATAGAAGTAAAAAACGAATGGCGAATCCCAGTCTTGTTATCTCAACAGTCATAATTGCAGCAGAACTCTGGTTTTGGCTCCAAGGTAAACAAAGTCAGGAGCTGTGGTAATAACCAGCTTCTCAGGCTCTAAAACCAGCATCTTGATGCAAAACTCTGAGCGCAGGCGGCTCTGTCTTTGATGGTTGGTTATTTCCTCCCCTTCCGAATCTTGACGATCTAATACCTATTCAGGAAATAGGCTTCGCAAGCAAAATAACTTGGCTCTTCAAATGAAGACATTCCCAAAAATTAAAACAGGAACTTTTGAAGCTAAAACTTGCCTACATTTTAGCAGCTTAATATATAGTCCCCTCCTTCTCTTATTTTTTTGGAAGAATTGCTTGTCCAGCAAAGAAGTTTGTCATAGAAATTTGTTTTCCCTGCCTCCCTTATCTAATGATAGGTTCTCACATAATGGGGTTGTACTAGGAGTACAGACAGAAGAGCAGATCTAGAAGTATGATAGATTTTCTTTGCTATAACCAGCTTTTAGATGACTACATAAAAGGCACAGCTTAAGTGGTCTGGGAAAGCGTATATCTCAAGTAGCATATAGGAATGGTTTTGTATGACAGAAACTTGGCAGCTTGTATTTCTTATGTCGATATAATTTAAAGTACTCTGATTTTTTGCCTAAAGCTTATTTATGCGGTTGCATATATAGAGCAATATGATATCTAACTTTTATGAAAAAAATATGAATTTCTTTGATTATTTAAAATACCATTTATTCCCTTTCTATTGAAATCTAAGTATCTGAGTTAAGAATTGTTTTGCTAATAGCATAAACCTTCATTTAGCTTTAATTTCGATAGGATGTAAGTTATGTTTAAGTTCAGTATGTGTGGTATTCGGAAAGGGAGGAAAGGCTCTTGTGTATATGCTGTATTTTACAGCAGAATATTCACGTCTGATTTTTCTTTACAGCGCTTAGTTTCCTGTTGGTTATCAAAATATACTATGAAATTTATATTATAAATGAAAATTTCTAAATATTGCTGATTGAAGAATACTAATTTAACAATAAAAATGCATAATTTATTGACCTTTTAAAGATTAGAAAGTAAAACATAAAAAATAAAAACATTTTAGGATTTATTTTAACCAGTTGTAGTTGCCATCATGTGAGTTAAAAAGAAATTATTTAACTGCAGCCAAAGGGTGTCCATTCAAACAAGATGTAACGTAGTCTATCGAAAGGCAAGCGTTCTGTGGATTGAAGACCACAGTCTGCTAACGAAAGAATGTAAGCATTGAGTAAACGAATGAATTCACTGTAGCAATATTTTGGAAGGCCACACATTTAGAAATAACATATATAACAGGATGTTACAGATTGTTGTAATTAAACTTTTCAAGGTGGGTAAACTCCTTCCCCCTGGCATTTTCAATACTGTTTCTTTAGCGCGTTAACTCGAGAAGTTAATTTGGAAACAAATAGATGGCTTACGCTGTTAGGTTAGTTGATGTGTCTAAAACTTTGTCAGACATTTTCTTAATATTGGTAGGATTTTGTGTAAATAAAAATACCTGACGTATTTTTTTTCCTGATACTTACTTATACTTTTTGGAAGACACCAAAGTTTATCTTCCCAAGAGTTTCTGTGGGAAGAGGTACAGGTGAATGATGTTGTAAATTTCACATCTGATTATTTACATTATTAGATAGTTGAGGGGAAGCCTTTCTGGGTGTTATTGCTCACTTTTACTGTCAGTTTAAACTGTTGTCGTGTGTGTGTGTGTGTGTGAGTGTGTGTGTGTGTGCGCGCGCGCGCACAGGTTTCAGTGTAGCTTCCAGAATAAGACAGGCTAGGAAGAAAGACCTGGCACTTTACTTCTGAAATATCAGCTGATGAAAATCCTGTGGATCTCAGTGGTCGATCCTGTTACACGTGGGGTCACTAAGAGTCAGGGGCCGACTTGACAACGGCTAAGAACACGCACGTACACGTGAAGATGTTGCTTCTGAAACATTCAGACTGTGCTTTTAGTTCCCCCAGTAGTTATGAAGGATTTCTCTAAGCCAGATACCATCTCTTGTATTTTGTCCTTGGGACTCAATGCCATACAGGTAAGAAATAGTTGATTCATAGTTAGGAGTTTGGTCTTTTCTGGGGTGGGGGGGTTGAAGTGGGGGACAAAGTGGGATATAGGAAAGACTTTTCTAGTGTCAGAACTTAACCTTGCTCATGTGAATCATGTTACACCAATATGGACTCAGTTTCTCCACTTGTCAAGAGTAGCCAGTGGGTCCCATTCAGAGCAAACAGGCATGGAATGGAAAACTTAACCACTGCCGTGTGGTGCAGAGCTCCTCAAAGGCTCCTCATGCAAACTCTTCCATTCCAGTCTCCAAAGACAATGAATTGGCCTCTCTGTGACCTTCTTGGCCTCTACTCTACAATTTGTATAGTTTTCCCATCCTGCTCTTTAGTGCTTGAAGATAATGGACCGTGGAATCCTCATACGTTGGGAAGAAGAGGTGGCCCCCCTGCTCCTTCCAGCCTCTCCTGCCCAGCAAAAACAGACTGGAGATATCGGGGGTAGAGAGTGGACAGGAAATTTAAAAGAAACTTATTATTTCTCTTAACCCCTATGCTGCTTGTATTTTCTAGCCTGGGGCTTACATAGCCAAGAAGTGGATTCAGTGTGATGGGACAGCATAGTGGTCAAGAATGCAGACTCTGCACCCCAGACTGCATGCGTCCAGATCCCGGTTTTGCCACTCATGAGTGCTGCATTCCTTTCTGCCTCCATTTCCCCATCTGTAAAATGGGGATAATAGTAGTTCTGAACTCAAAGAATTGTTGGAGAATTAAATAAGCTAATGCGGTTAATGTGCATAAAACAGTGCTTTGCACATAGTAAGAATCATGCACTTATCCAAGCTGTCTTCTGATCAAGATCAACCTTTTATGTATTTTTCCTTTTTATTTAGACTTGTGTGGTCTAAGGAAGTCTGTCCCTTTGCTTTTCCTGCTGGTGTCCATTAAGCATGACACTTGTTATTGAAGGTGTGTGTGTTTGTGTGAGTGTGAGAGAGAGATCATGGTAAAAAATACCATTCTCTTTCTACTTAATAAGAATTGTATAGAGGGAATATTGTGAATTTATGTAGCATATTCCTAACCTTTTATAGAATGAAAACATACATTTATTATATGTAATATAATCATACATGTTTATTTTTATTGTGGGTTTTTTAAATTGGTATTTAAAATTTTTCTTCGTTTTGGGACATGACTTTTAGCACCTGATTTATATGATACTGAGTCTTTAAGCAAAGGGTACAATACTCAGTCTATCCTGTTGTTTCCATCAGAAAATATGCTCTGTGTTTAATGTTTGAGATTGCAGATTGATCCATTTTAACACTGCTCATATCATTTCCATCATGCCTAGATGCCTGGCTTGGCTATTCCATATCAGAAAGTTTATTCTTTGTTTTCCAGTAATTTGTTCTGGATGCACATAGCATTTCAGGGCTACTGAGAAATGTGCATAAATAATCTCAGGAATAACTTAACATGAGTCTGAACCGTAATGATTTGAGTGTGACTCTAACACCAGTAAAGACACAATTTCTCTACTTACCAAGAGTATCCATTGTGTCCCATTCAGAGTAAGTAGCTGATGGATTGGAAAACTTACCGCTGCCCTGTTAAACACGTCACTCATTTTTGCTAATACTGGCCAAATAGAACTAAAACAGTTTCAAGGACCCATAGGTATTTGAAAAATAAAATTCAGTGGTATATACTTTCTCCTAAGCGTTCTCTTTGGCTGTCATTCTCTGGTTTGGAGAGAGAAACGAGCAGAGAACTGCTCTAAGGTCATATAGTGAAATATGTTCCACCTTGATTGTTCTCATAATTCGGTTTTGCTTCTCTTAACTTGTCAGTACATTTTCCACCCTTAACGAAAGGTGAATCTTTTAAGTCAAATTTAATTTTTAAATTGTTCTTCTGTTAGTAATTTAAGAATGGTTTAGGATTACTTTACAAAATACCTTTCATCAAATAATATAGACAGAATGAAAATAAAGGATTCTGGCCAACTCATTTGATATGTCTGATAATCTGCTAATTGCCAGTATGTTGTTAAATTTACAGGATATTTAGACAGTTGAAGGGCAAAAATTGTTGTTTCTAAAATCCTTTCTTCTTTTCACTATCTTTATTGTGAAATTTCCTCAAAGTGTTGAAAAGATATAGATTAAGTTTATAAACAAAATTGTTGTATGAAAATAATACAATCCCCTTATTGAAGGTATTAGTTTTGAAAAAAATGCAGAAGATTTTTTTCTGGTTATTTTCCCCATTTAGTTATTTAATAAGCTATGCGGAGACTTCTGTCTGTGCTTCTACTGCATGTGTTCACATTCTGTTTAGATCAAGAATACAGTGCAATCTAAAATGTAGTTTCTCATAAATTTATTTATTTGTTGCCTAATAATTTTGAAACATTTAAAATACTTTTTTTTTCCTTTGGCTTTTCTAAGATGAGGAAACAGTTGAGTGTGGTAGGTAGATATTTTTTTTTCCTTAGATGCAACATCTTCCTACTTTAATTATGTTTTCTGCACATTTAATCATTTCATTTCTCTTTTTCTTTGTGCTTCTCAGAGGAAATTGAAGGTACATGTATAAAAGTTTCCCTGCATAGTTCAGTGATTTCATTTAGTGTACGTAGGTGTGGGATTAAATGGAATATTGTTGTGCTACCCAAGGACTCCTAAACTGAATATAGCATGCAGTTTATAAAAGATTATTTTGTTATACATTCAAAGCTTCTATCTTGAGTGACAGTCCCAAAAATCATGGTTGAACTTCGTTTTAGAAAGAAATTTACTTTTTTTGCTTCACGTAGTAAAAAGATAGAAACCAAAAAAAAAAACAAACCCGTTGCCATTGAGTTGATTCCGACTCATAGTGACCCTATAGGGCAGAGTAGAACTGCCTCACGGGATTTCCAAGGAGCAGCTGGTAGATTGGTACTGCAGACCTTTTGGTTGCCAGCTAACCTCTTAACCGCTGCACCATCTGAAATACGTTATGTTTATCTCTGCCAGTAGAGTCTCAAATAAAGACGATTGAAGAAAGTAATGGTATTGAACGACATTGACTTACTTATTTTAACATGAGGCTACAGGAAATATCTCAGCTGTTTGATTTATGTACAGTCTGTGCTGTTACCCGAAGTATGTGTGTGTGTGTGTGTGTGTGTATGTATGCGTGTGTATACGTATGTATGTACGTGTGTGTATATATGTACATATATGAAGATTGGAGACCTAAAGTAATAAGTAAACCACCCCTTAAGTTTTTTTAAAATATGCATATCCAGTATTCATTTAGTTCTAGAAATAGTTAATAGCACACTGTTTATTTTAGATATCTTTTCATTTTGTCTATTCTGTCTTATTTATTTAAGAAAATAGAAATAGCATGCCTTTATTGCTTCCCAACACGGCATCTCTTCAGATCTATCGATAGGAGGATATATTTTAATTCTAACCTTTCTGTCTAATCCAGTGAGCCAAAATAAGTGCTATA
This sequence comes from Trichechus manatus latirostris, assembly GCF_000243295.1. Classification (NCBI taxonomy): domain Eukaryota; kingdom Metazoa; phylum Chordata; class Mammalia; order Sirenia; family Trichechidae; genus Trichechus; species Trichechus manatus. The sequence goes on along the minus strand of NW_004444096.1, from coordinate 1,117,706 downwards.
TTTTATACATTATCAAATAGCTTGATTTATAAAAATAATTTGGGACATCAAATGCTATAGTTTTCTTAACTGAGAAAGTATAAATATCTCAGACAAATCTTTTATAATTTTCTTGGAACTGCGTCAGGGAACCTCTGAAGCTGGCTGGGGGTAAGGGGGGGAACCTGCATGATGTTTCAGAATTTTCCTTTAACCTTAAATATGAAACAAAGTGTTTTCTGTTTAAGAGTGGCATTTTCAGGGCTTTTCCATGCTGTGCTTTCACATAATTGTTTGAAGTGATTTATTTTTCCCATCTATGGCTGGGCATCTAACTGTTCTGCTTTATTTCTTGGCTTTTGTTCTGTATGTTTTTACACTCCATCCAGAAGATGCTGGCTATGCTGGTAGCAACAGCGGAACCTATATAGGTGAGCAGTTGGTTGTGGAAGAGGATTTCTTTCTTTCTCTTGCTTTCTTCAAAATTATTGTATTGTTTCATCTTAAATGAGCATATGTGCATTTGCATGCTCTGATACCCAGCAGGGATAGCACGAACCTTTATAGTAAACAGGCTCAGTGGGTTGGACACAAAAGATTTCATAAAATGCTTCAGCTATTATTCAGGAAGCTTTCCAGATGTTACACGTTTGTAGATCATTATGTTTTTTGATAGAAGATGAGAAAGAATCCTATCTTGCCAGGTAATTTTACTCAATTAAGTATCTGGATGTTTCTAAATTATCTAGTTAACTGTGAATTATCAAAAGCCTCTAGATAACTTTTTCTCTAAATAACTTTTTAGTTAAATTTTCTTATTTGATATTCCTATAAACTCTCTAAATAACCATGAACCAGTGTAATTAAGCCTTATGGTTAACTTGCTAGTCTGTATGGAAAGGAAAACTCTCCAGTTTGGAGATGCCAAGGGGACGTTACTAACAAATGCAGAAGACACCTAGAGACTGTTAGAGCCTCAGAATTGCCTTCCTCTGTTGCCCTCAGTCCCCTCCTGCCCCTGCCATTAGGTGCTGACAGGTTCTCTACTCTCAGTAGTGAGAGGTAGTGTTGTGGAAACACGGAGTTTTGGGGAGCAACTACTCTAACCTCCTTATTTTCTGATGAACATTTAAATACATGATGATAATAACTGTTAGCTATTAAAGAAATGCCTTGGATGTTGTGTTTGGTATTTAGTATAAAATTTTATCTCTAATACTGTGAGATTGGTGGTGTTATATCCATTTCGTAAAAGGAAATGGAAAGCTTGAAGGGGCTATCTCAGAATCTATAGACAGTAAATGATGCAGCCTGGGTTCAGATCCAGGTCTGTATAGATACACTTCCCATACTCCAGTTTTTGAAATATGCTGTCTTCTAGTTTTTCATTTTACAACAAAACAAACAAAAAACCCCATGCAGAGATATGGAGTATTTCCTTTTCTAGAGAAACTAATTTACTAAGAGAGGATTGGATGGCCAGAGAGAAGTTAAAATTCCGTTCATTCTTGAGTCATTTTAGAACAGTGCCATGTGCCAGGTACCCTGTGTATCACCTAACACCTCCCCTTGCGTCACTGGAGATTTTAATGGCTTAAAACAGCAAACATTTCTTTTCATGATTCGGTGGCCAGCTGGGTTGTTCTGGTCTGGTCAGGTTGGCAGAGCGTTGTAGTCTGGTGGCGTGGCTGGGGTCACAGTTGGCAGTCTGCTTAGTCTGGGGCCTCAACTGGGCGAACTTGTTTCTGCTGCAGATGATCTTTCACCTTCCGGGAAGCTAGCCCATGTCGTGGTCTCAGGCTTCCAACGGGCAGCAAGAGAGGGCCGTCTCCATTGTCTAAGTTTGAAGCCTCTGTTGTATCACATTTGCTGGTGTCCTATTGGCCAGAACAAGTCTCATGGCCAACCCAGAGACCATGTGGGAGGAGACTCCCTGAGAGCTTGGGTACAGGGAAGAGTGAATAAAACGGGGTGGGGGGGATTACTGCAACCATCTATGTCTCTCAAAAATAAAGAGAGACACCTACTCTCTCTGATTTTGTGGGCTCATAGTCAAGTAGATGGTAAGTGTATACACATCCAATAAATAACTGGTACATAAAACAATATAAGATGCTGTAATCAGGGGGAGAGAATCATCCCAACCTGAGGCACTAAGGGACTCATTCACATGAGAGTTGACGTTAGAGCTGGACTCCAGGGATTCGGTGGGATCACAGCCAGCAACAGAAGCTGAAAATAGAAGCAGTAGTATAGAAAGAAATGAATATTTGCAGAGCACAAGGCATATTTCAGTTTGGGTGATAAGTAGTTGATAGGGCTAGAAATTTAGCTTGAGTCTTAATTGTTAGGTCTTCAGTATCAGGCTGAGTAATTCAGACTTTGTTAACTTTATTGCCTGAGTATCGTACTCACATTATTCATTTTATAAAATTTTATCCAAAGAACAAAATGTAGGTTTTTAAATCTGTGTATCTCTTATATCATCTGAGAGTTTTAAAAATGCATATTTAATCAGTGTATATCAAGTATAAACAGCAAAGGGGTGATCAGCAGTATGGGTTTCTTTAGAGTGCAAAGAAAATGAATTCTGATAAAATGTTGAATCTGGCAATTTGGAGTGACTGATAACATTTGAGAAAAAACTTCACTGGAAGAAAAATTGCAAAAAATAATGTATTGGAATATTATTCAAGAAAACATATTATTTGCCAACGCACTTCTTTAATACCGTCACTAGCATGTTCTTTCACCAACATAAACGGCAGCTATACACTTGGAACTCGCCAGATGGAATACACAGGAATTAAATCGACTACATCTGTGGAAAGAGATGATGGAAAAGCTGAATATCGTCGGTCAGAACAAGGCCAGGGGCTGACTGTGGAACAGACCATCAATTGCTTATATGCAAGTTCAAGTTGAAACTGAAGAAAATTAGAACAAGTCCACGAGAGCCAAAGTACAACCTTGAGTATATCCCACCTGAATTTAGAGACCATCTCAAGAATAGATTTGACATGTTGAACATTAGTGACAAGACCAGACGAGTTGTGGAATGATATCAAGGACATCATACATGAAGAAAGCAAGAGGTTGTTAAAAGACAGGAAAGAAAGAAAAGACCAAAATCGATGTCAGAAGAGACTCTGAAACTTGCTGTTGAATGTTGAGTAGCTAAAGCAAAAGGAAGAAATGATGAAGTAAAAGAACTGAACAGAAGATTTCAAAGGCCGGCTCGAGAAGACAGAGTAAAATATTATAATGACCTCTGCAAAGAGCTGGAGATAGAAAACCAAAAGGGAAGAACACGCTTGGCATTCCTCAAGCTGAAAGAACTGAAGAAAAAATTCAAGCCTCGAGTTGCAGAAGTGAAGGATTCTATGGGGAAAATATTAAACGATGCAGGAAGCATCAAAAGAAGATGGAAGGAATACACGGAGTCATTATATCAAAAAGAATTGGTCAACATTCAACCATTTCAAGAGGTAGCATAAGATCAGGAACTGATGGTACTGACGGAAGAAGTCCAAGCTGCACTGAAGGCATTGGTGACAAACAAGGCACCAGGAATTGACGGAATATCAGTTGAGATGTTTAAACAAACGGATGCAGCACTGGAAGTGCTCTCTCATCTATGCTTAGAAATTTGGAAGACAGCTACCTGGCCAACTGACTGGAAGAAAACCATATTTATGCTTATTCTCAAGAAAGGTGGTCCAGTCAAATGTGGAAATTATTGAACAATATCATTAATATCACACAAGTACAATTTTACTGAAGATCATTCAAAAGTGGCTGCAGCAGTATGTCAACAAGGAACTGCAGAAGTTGAGGCCAGATTCAGAAGAGGACGTGGAACCAGGGATATCATTGCTGATGTCAGGTGGATCCTGGCTGAAAGCAGAGAATACCGGAAAGATGTTTACCTGTGTTTTATTGACTCTGCAAAGGCATTCAACTGTGTGGATCATAACAAATTATGGTTAACATTGTGAAGAATGGGAATTCCAGAACACTTAATTGTGTTCATGAGGAACCTCTACACAGATCAAGAGGCAGTTGTTCGGACAGAACAAGGGGATACTGCGTGGTTTAAAGTCAGGAAAGGTGTGCGTCAGGGTTGCATCCTTTCACCATACCTATTTAATCTGTATGCTGAGCAAATAATCCCAGAAGCTGGACTATATGAAGAAGAAAGGGGCATCATTAACAACCTGTGATATGCTGATGACACAACCTTGCTTGCTGAAAGTGAAAAGGACTTGAAGCACTTACTGGTGAAGATCAAAGACTGCACCCTTCAGTATGGATTACAGCTCAATATAAAGAAAGCAAAAATACAACTGAGCCAATAAGCAACATCATGATAAATGGAGAAAAGATTGAAGTTGTCAGGGTTTTCATTTTACTTGCATGGAAGCAGCAGTCAGAAAATTAAAAGATGGATTGCCTTGGGCAAATCTGCTGCAGAAGACCTCTTTAAAGTATTAAAAAGCAAAGATGTCACCTTGAAGACTAAGGTGCACCTGACTCAAGCCATGATATTTTCAGTCACATCATATGCATACAAAAGCTGGACAATGAATAAGGAAGAATGAAGAAGAATTGATGCCTTTGAATTGTGGTGTTGGCGAAGAACATGCACTATACTATGGACTGCCAAAAGAACGAACAAATCTGTACTGGAAGAAGTACAACCAGAATGCTTCTTAGAAGAAAGGATGGCAAGACTATGTCTTACATACTTTGGGCATGTTGTCAGGAGGGATCAGTCCCTTGAGAAGGACATCATGCTTGGTAAAGTACAGGTCAGTGAAAAGAGAAAGACCCTCAACGAGATGAATTGACACAGTGACTGCAACAGTGGGCTCAAGCATAACAATGATTGTGAGCATGGCACAGGACCGGGCAGTGTTTCGTTCTGTGGTGCATAGGGTCGCTATGGGTCGGAACCAACTTGATGGCACCTAACAACAACAACAGCAAGCATATTCTTGTGTTTTATTCTTATTATTTCTTACTATTGCAGTTATCTACTTTCATATAACAAACCCACTTCTGTAAAGTCGATTCTGACTCATAGCAACCCTAAAAATGCTTTAAAACAACAAAAATAGTTTGTCCGTGAATCAGCAATTTGGGCAGGTCTTGGCAAGAATGGCCCAAGTGCATGTGGAACATTCTCCAGGATAGACCATATGTTAAGCCATGCCACAATCTCAATAAATTTCAAAGGATTAAAACCATACAAAGTGACGTCCTAGGAATACAATGGAATTAAATTAGAAATCAATAAAAGGAAAATTTGCAAATATATGTGAAAATTGAACAACACACTACTAAAAACCAATGAGTCAAAGAAAAAATCAAAGGGAAATTAGAAAATACTTTGAGATGAATGAAAATGAAAACACAGCATAAACCAAGATTTGACAGATGCTACTGAAGTAGTGCTTAGAGGGACATTTATAGCTATAAAGACCTCTGTTAAAAATGACAAAAAGATCTCAAATCAATAATTTAACCTTCCAACTTAAGACACTAGGGAAAAAAGGGCAACTTAAATCCAAAGCAAGCAGAATTAAGGACATCCTAAAATTATAGCCAAAATAGAGAATAGAGAAATGTTATGGAAAATTAATGAAAAAAAATGGTTATTTTTAAAATATCAACAAAACTGGCAACTCTTTACATAGACTAACCAAGGAAAAAAGAGAGATGACTCAAATTATTAAAATTAGGAGTGAAATGAGACATTACTACCAAACCTCGCAGAAATAAAAAATGTTTATAAGGAATTACTACGGATATGTTCATCTTAATTAATGCAGAAAAAGCCTTTGACAAAATCTAACATCCTTTCATGATAGCAACACTTAACAAAGTGGGAATGGAATGACACTTTCTGAGTCTGATAAAGGACATATGTGAAGAACCCACAGCTAATCCATGGGGTTGCCATGAGTAGGAATTTACTTGATAGCAACTAACAACTACAGCAATCCCGTACTTAATGGTGAAAGACTGGATGCTTCCTCATTAGATCAGAAACAAGACAAAGATGTCCATTCTTGCTACTTTGTTTAAAATGGTACTGGAGGTTCTATATAGAACAATTATGCAAGAAAAAGAAAAAGCCTCCAGATTGGCAAGGAACAAGTAAAACTATCTCTATTTGCAGATGGTATCATCTTGTATGTAGAAAATCCTAAGGAATCTGCACAGAAGAAAACTATTAGAACTAATAAATGAGTTCAGCAAGGTAACAGGATACAAGATCATTATACAAAAATCAATTGTGTTTCTATAAGCTTGCAATGAACTGTCCAAAAATGAAATTAAGAAAATAATTCCATTTATAATAGTGTCAAAAAGATTAAAATACTCAGGAAAATATTTAACAAGTGTAAGACTTGTACTCTTAAAACTACAAAATATTGTTGAAAGAAATTAAAGAAGAGTTAAGTAAGTGGAAAGATATCACATGTTCACAGATTGGAAGATCAAATATTGTTAAGATGGCAATACTCCCCATATTGACCTATAGATTCAATGCAATTCCCATCAAAATCCCAGCTGGCTATTTTGCAGAAATTGACAAGCTGATCCCTAAAATTTATATGGAAATGCAAAATAGTAAACAATCTTCAGAAAAGAACAAAGTTGGAGGACTTGTTTCCCAATTTCAAAACTTACTACAAACCTACAGTCATTAAAACTGTGTTTCTAGATAAATAGAAAAGAATTGAGGGTCCAGAAATAAACCCACGCATTTATGATCAATTGATTTTTGACAACAGTGCCAAGACAACTTGATGGAAAAAGAGGTCTTTCAGCAAATTTGATGCTGGAACAACTCGATACCCACATGCAAAAGAGTGAAGTTGGATCCATACCTCACACCTTATATAAAAATTAGTTCAAAATGAATCAAAGACCTAAATATAAGAGCTAAAACTATAAAACTGAAAGAAGGTAGATATCCTTGAGACCTTGGATTAGGAAATGTTGTTTTATATATGGCACAAAAAGCACAAACAACAAAAGAAAAATAGATAAAATTGGATTTCATCAAATTTTTTTTGAAAAAATATGCTCCAAATTACACTATGAAGAAAGTAAAGAGACAGCCTACACAGTGGGAGAAAGTAATTGCAAATCTGATAAAGGTCTTGTATTCAGAATATATAAATAACATGTAAAACACAGCAGTTAAAAGACAACCCAATTAAAAAATGATCAAAGGATTGGAATAGACATTTCTCCAAAGAAGATATACAAATAACCAATAAGTACATGAAAAGATGCTCAAAATCTTTAGTCATTAGGGAAATGCCAGTCAAAACTACAATGAGATACCACTACACACCCACTAGGATGACTGTAATTAAAAAGACAATATTAAGTGTTGGCTAGGATGTGGAGAAACTAGAATCCTCCTTCATTCACCAGACAAGTTGTGGAATAACATCAAGGACATCATCCTTGAAGAAAGCAAGAGGTCATTAAAAAGATGGTAAAGAAAGAAAAAACCAAAATGGATTTTAGAGGAGACCCTCAAACTTGCTTTTGAACGTCCAGTAGCTAAAGCGAAAGGAAGAAATGATGAAGTAAAAGAGCCGAACAGAAGATTTCAAATGGTGGCTCGAGAAGACAAAGTAAAGTATTATAATGACATGTGCAAAGACCTGGGGATAGAAAACCAAAAGGGAAGAACATGCTCAGCATTTCTCAAGCTGAAAGAACTGAAAAAAAAAATCCAAGCCTTGAGTTGCAATATTGAAGGATTCTACAGGGAAAATATTAAATGACACAGGAAGCATGAAAAGAAGATGGAAGGAATATACAGAGTCCCTGTACCAAAAAGAACTGGTTGACATTCAGCCATTTCAGGAGGTAGCATATGATCAGGAAGCGATGGTACTGAAGGAAGAAGTCCAAGCTGGACTGAAGGCATTGGCAAAAAGCAAGGCTCCAGAAATTGATGGAATACCAATTGAGATGTTTCAACAAACAGATGCAGCGCAGGAGGTGCCCACTCATCTATGCCAAGAAATTTGGAAGGCAGCTGCCTGGCCAACTGACTGGAAGAGATCCATATTTATACCTATTCCCAAGAAAGATGATCCAACCAAATGCAGAAATTATTAAACAGTAATCATTAATATCACATGCAAGTAAAATTTTGCTGAAGATCATTCAAAAGTGGATGCAGCAGTATATCGACAGGGAACTGCCACAAATTCAAGCCGGATTCAGAAAAGAACATGGAACGAGGGATATCATAGCTGATGTCAGATGGATCCTGCTGAAAGCAGAGAATACCAGAAAGATGTTTACCTGTGTTTTATTGACTATGCAAAGGCATTCAACTGTGTGGATCATAACAAATTATGGATAACATTGTGAAGAATGGGAATTCTGGAACACTTAATTGTGCTCATGAGGAACCTGTACATAGATCAAAAAGCAGTCATTCGAACAGAACAAGGGGATACTGCATGGTTTGAAGTCAGGAAAGATGTGCATCAGGGTTGTATCCTTTCACCATACCAATTCAATCTGTATACTGAGCAAACAGTCTGAGAAGCTGGACTGTCTGAAGGAGAATGGGGCATCAGGATTGGAGGAAGACTCGTTAACAACCTGCGTTATGCAGATGACACGGCCTTGCTTGCTGAAAAGTGAAGAGGACTTGAAGTACTTACTGATGAAGATCAAAGTCTGCCGCCTTTAATATGGTTACATCTCAGCATAAAGAAAACAAAAATCCTCACAACTGTACAAATAAGTAACATCATGATAAATAGAGAAAAGATTGAGGTTGTCAAGGGTTTCATTTTGCTTGGATCCACAGTCAACACCCATGGAAACAGCAGTCAAGAAATCAAACAACGCATTGCGTTGGGCAAGTCAGCTGCCAGAGATCTGTTGAAAGTGTTAAAAAGCAAAGATGTCACCTTGAGGACTAAGGTGTGCCTGACCCAAGCCATAGTGTTTTCAGTAGCCTCATATGTATGCGAAAGCTGGAGAATGAGTAAGGAAGACTGAAGAAGAATTGACACCTTGGAATTGTGGTGTTGGCAAAGAATATTGAATATACCGTGGACTGCCAAAAGAATGAACCAAATCTGTCTTGGAAGAAGTATAACCAGAATGCTTCTTAGAAGCAAGGATGGTGAGACTACATGTCACATACTTTAGACATGTTATTAGGAGGGATCAGTCTCTGGAAAAGGACATCATGTTGGGTAAAGTAGAGGGTCAGCAAAAAAGAGGGAGACCCTCAGTGAGATGGACTGACACAGTGGCTGCAGCAATGGCCTCAAGCATAACAATGGTTGTGAGGATGGGGCAGGACTAAGCAGTGTTTCATTCTGTTGTGCACAGGGTAGCTGTGAATTGGAACTGACTCGACGGTACCTAACAACAGCAACAACACATTCATAGTGATGTCCAGTGGTACAGCTACTTAGGAAAACAGTTCTGCAGGTCCTCAAATGTTAACCATAAGAGCTAGCATATGATCCAGCAATCCCACTCTTAGGTGGAATTTCTGAGAGAAATGAAAACATTGTCCACAAAAACTTCTACATGAATGTTCCCAGGAGCAGTTCTCGTAATCACCAAAAAAGTGGAAACAACTTAAATGCCCATCAAATGATAAATGGATAAGCCAATGTTATATATTCATACAATGGAATATTACACGGCCATATAAAAAAGGAGGTACGGATACATTCTACAGTACGGAGGAACCTGGAAAATGTTATGGTAAATGAAAGAAGTCAGACACAAAATGTCACAGATGGTATGATTCCACTTATATGAAATGTCCGTATCGGCAAATCAGTAGAGACAGCAAGATTGGTGATTTCCTGGGCTGGTGGCGGAGGGAAACGGGGAGTCACTGCTGATGGGTAATGTGTTTCGGGGTGAATATGCTTTAAAATTAGATAGTGGCAATAGTTTCACAACTTGTTCCTCCACTGAGAACTACTGACCTGTACGCCTTAAAAGGCTGAATTTTAGAATATGTGAACTGTCTCAATAAAAAATTACATGAGAAAAAATTTTATGGAGACATCACACTAAAAGTTCTATCTCCCAATGTGAGACCATTTTATTTTTAGTATATACTTTATTTTTTTAAATTTTACTGTGTTTTAGGTGAAAGTTTACAGCACAAATTAATTTTTCATTCAAAAACATTTATACACAAATTGTTTTGTGACGTTGGTTGCGATCCCCACAAAGTGTCAGCACTTCCTGCCTTTCCCTTTCCAATCTGGGGTTCTCCGTGTCCATTTGTCCAGCTTTCCTGTCCCTTCCGGCCCTCTCTTCTTTTAAAAGGGCAAGTGTTGCCCATTAGGTCTTGTGTACTTCATTGAGATAAGAAGTACATTCCATGCGTGTGTTGTTTGTTTCATGTTGTTGCTGTTAGCTGCTGTCGAGTTGGTTCCCACTCGTAGTGACCCAGTGTCAGCAGAACAAAACACTGCCCGTTCCTGCACTGTCCTCGGAATCAGTTCCGCTGCTATTCATAAGGTTTTCACTGGCTAATTTTTCCAGAAGTAGACCGCCAGGTCCTTCTTCCTACTCTTTCTTAGTCTGGAACCTCCCCTGAAACCTGTCCACCATGAGTGACCCTGCTAGTATTTGAAATACGGGTGGCATAGTTTCCAGCATCACAGAACATGCAGGCCACCGTCACTCCTGTACTTAATGGAGCTAAGAAGCGCGTTCCTCACGTGTGTTACTGTTTGTTTTATAGGCCTTTCTATTTTTGGCTGAAAGGTGGACTTCGGGACTGGCTTCAGTTCTGAGTTAGCAGGGTGTCCATGGCTCACTGTTTTGGGGGTTCCTCCAGTCTCTGTCAGACCAGTAGGTCTAGTCTTTTTTGTGTACGTGTGAATTTGAATTTTTTTCTACGTTTTTCTCTCACTCTCTGGGACCCTCTATTGTGATCCCTGTCAGAGCGGTCTGTGGTGGTAGCCGGACACCATCTAGTTCTTCTGGGCTCAAACCAGTGGAGGCTCTGGTTCACGTGGTCCATTAGTCCTTTGTACTAATATTTTCCTTGTGTCTCTAGTTTTCTTCATTTTCCTTTGCTCAAAACGAGATGGGACCAATAGATGTATCTTAGATGGCTGCTCGCAAGCTTTTAAGACGCCAGACACTACTCAGGAAAGTAGGATGTAGAACATTTTCTTTATGAACTATGTTATGTTAGCTGACCTAGGTGTCCCCTGAGACCATGGTCCTCCACCCTCAGCCCCAGTGACTCAGTCCCTTAAGGTGTTTGGAAGTGTCTAGGAAACCTCTGTGACTTCAACTTGATCAAGTTGTGCTACCTTCCCCTATATTGTGTGCTGTCTTCCCCTTTACCAAAGTTAACTTGTCTGCTGTCTAGTTAGTGATTTCCTTCCCCACCCCTTTTCTCCCTCATAACCAGCAAAGATTGTTGTTTTCTGTGTGTAAGCCTTTTCTTGGGTTTTTGTAATAGTGGTCTCATATAGTATTTGTCCTTTGTGCTTGGCTTATTTACTTAGCATAATGCCCTTCAGATTCACCCATGTGGAAGGTTTCACAGATTTATCATTGTTCTTTATCATTGCCTAGTATTCCATTGTGTGTATGTACCATAATTGGTTTATCCATTCATCTCTTGATGGGCAGTTGGGTTGTTCCCATCTTTTTGCTACTGTGAATAATGGTGCAGTGAACATGGATGTGCATATGTCTATTCATGTGACAGCTCTTATCTCTCTAGGATGTAGTCCTAGGAGTGGAATTGCTGGATCATACGGTATTGCTATTAATAGATTTTTAAGGAGGTGTTACATTTTCCTTAGTGGTTTTACCATTTTACATTCTCACCAGCAGTGCATAAGAGTTCCAGTCTCCCCACAGCCTCTCCAACATTTGTTATTTTCTGGTTTTTTTTTTGATTCATGCCAGTGATATCAAGGTGAGTTGGTATCTCTTTGTAGTTTTAATTTGCGTTTCTCTAATGGCTAGTGATTGCGAGCATTTCCTCATGTGTCTGTTAGCACCTAAATGTCTTCTTTGGTGAAGTGTGTGTTCATATCCTTTGCTCATATTCTAATTGGATTATTTGTCTTTTCGTTATTGAGGTGTTGAAATATTCTGTAGATTTTAGAGATTAGACCCTGGTCGGATATGTCGTAACCAAAATTTTTTTCCCAGTCTGTAGATTCTTCTTTTATTCTTTTGGTGAAGTCTTTTGATGAGCGTAAGTGTTTAATTTTTAGGAGCTCCCAGTTACCCAGTTTCTCTTCTGGTGTTTGTGCATTGTTAGTTATGATTTGTATTGTATTTATGCCAGGTATTAGGGCCCCTAGTTTTGTCCCTATTTTTTTCTTCCGTGATCTTTATCATTTTAGATTTTATATTTAGGTCTTAGATCCATCTTTGAGTTAGTTTTTGTGTATGGTGTGAGGTATGGGTCCTGTTTCATTTTTTTTTACAGATGGACATCCAGTTTTGCCAGCACCATTTGTTAAAAAGACTTTCTTTTCCCCATCTGATGGACTTTGGCGCGTTGTCAAAGATTAGCTGACCGTAAGTGGATGGATTAATATCTGAGTTCTCGATTCTGTTCCATTGACCTATCTGCCTGTTGTTGTACCAGTACCAGGCTGTTTTGATTACCGTGGCTGTAGAATAGGTTCTGAGGTATGGTAGCATGAGGCCTCCTACTTAGTTTGTTTTTCCATAATGCTTTGCTCATTTGAGTCCTCTTTTCCTTTCCATATAAAGTTGGTGATTTGTTTTTCCATCTTGTTAAAGAATGCTGTTGGTGTTTGGGTTGGGTTGCATTACCATAGTCCCCCCCCTTATCTGTGGGGATATGTTCCAAGACCCCTCTGTGGATGCAAGAAACTGCAGATAGTACCAAATCCTGTATATATTATGTTTTGTCCTATACAAACATACCTGTGATACAGTTTAATTTATAAATTAGGCACAGAAAGAGATTAAGAACAATAACTAATAATAAAATTGAACAATTATAACAATATACTGTAATAAAAGTTATGTGAATGATGGAGCAGGCAGGCTCAAGATTTCATCACCCTACATACTCACTTAACCCTTTCAGACCACAGTTGACCGTGGGTAACTCAAACCATGGAAGGGGATACCACGGATAAGGGTTGTCTACTGTATATGTGTAGATTTCTTTGCATATGTGGTATGAATCTCACTTGGTTGTGGTGTATTATTTTTTTTTAATATGATACTGAATTCTGTTGGCTAGAATCTTGTTGAGAATATTTGCATCTGTATTCATGAGAGGTATTGATCTATAAATTTCTTCTTTTTTGTTGTGATTTTGCCGGGCTTTGGTATCAGGGTTATTCTGGCTTCATAGAATGAATTTGGGTATATTCTTTCCCTTTCTATGCTCTGAAATAGTTTGAGTACTACTGGTGTGAGCTCCTCTCTGAATGTTTGGTAGAATTCTCCAGTGAAGCCATCTGGTTGAGGGCCTTTTTGTTGTTGGGAGTTTTTTTAATTACCTCTTCAATCTCTTCTGTTGTTATGGTTCTCTTCAGATTTTCTATCTCAGCTTGTGTTAGATTAGGTGGATAGTGTGTTTCTAGAAATTTGTCCATTTCCTCTAGGTTCTCAAATTTGTTAGAGTACACTTTTTCATAGTATTCTGTTATGATCCTTTTTATTTCAGTTGTGTCTGTTGAAATATCCCCCATCTCGCTTCTTTTTGGGTTCTTTGCTTCCTCTCCTGTTTTTCTTTTGCGACTTTGGCCAGTGGTTTGTCAATTTTGTTGATCTTTTCAGAGAACCCACTTTTGGCCATGTTGATTCTTTCTATTGTTTTTCTGTTTCCTATTTCATTTATTTCTGCTCGAATCTCTATTATTTCCTTTTTTCCAGTGGCAGTTGACTTCCTTTGCTGTTCTCTTTCTCTTTGTTCCAGTTGTAGGGCTAATGTTTTCATTTTGGCCTGTTCTTGTTTGATGTGTGCATTTATTGCTATAAATTGCCCTCTGATCACTGCCCTTTGCAGTGTCCCGAAGGTTTTGGTGTGATGTGTTTTCATTCTCATTTGGTTCTAGGCATTTTTTAATTCCTTACGTTACCCAGTAGCTTTTAAGCAAGGTGTTATTCAGTTTCCGTGTATTTGATTTTTTTCCTTGCTCTTCCTGTTTATTAATTTCTGCTTTTATGATGTTGTGATCAGAGAGAATGCTTTGTATTACTTCAGTGTTTTGGATTTTATTGAGGGTTGCTTTGTGGCCTAAAATGTGTTCTATTCTGGAGAATGTTCCATGTACATTGGAAAAGAATGTAGACTTTGCTACTGTTGGGTGGATTGTTCTATGTATGTCTGTGAGGTCAAGTTGATTGGTTTTGGCCTTTAGATCTTCTGTATCACTGTTGAGTTCTTTTCTAGATGTTCTGTCCTTTACTGAGGGTGGTGTCTTGATGTCTTCTACTATTGTGGAACTGTCTGTTTCTCTTTTGAGTGCTGTTAGAGTTTGTTTTATGTATTTTGGACCCCTATCGCTGGGTGTGTAGATGTTTACTAAGATTTTGTCTTCTTGGTGGATTGTCCGTTTAATCATTATATAATGTTCTTCCTTGTCTTTTATGGTTGATTTTGCCTTTATGTCTATTTTATCTGAGATTAGTATTGCCACTCCTGCCCTTTTTTGCTTGGTATATTTTTTCAGTCTTTGATTTTTAATGTATTTATGTCTTTGTGTCTAAGGTCTTTCTGTTGAAGACGGCATATTGATTGGTCATGCTTTTTTATCCATCCTGCCACCCTCCGTCTCTTTACAGGTATATTTAAGCCAGTTGCATACTGTGTGATTATCAATAGATATGAGTTTATTGCTGTAATATTGTTGTACTTTTCTTTGTGGAGCTGAAGTTTTCTTTGTTCCTCTTACTTTCCTGTGCTGAGTTCCTTTTGTTTGTGAATTTTCTTTTCCTTTCTTTAGTTATAGATTTTGTGTTTACTGAAGTGTTGTTTTTCTTCTTTTTTATTCTGATGAGTAGATGTGTTAACTTTCTTTGTGGTTACCTTGAAATTTATCTTAGTAAGACTGAATCAGTCTTTTATTATTTGGTGTCGCTGTGACTTCCTCTCCACTTGAAAGTTTTATACCTACAGTGTTTATTCCCCCTTTTATTGTTTTGACTTTGTGGTTATTTACAGAGTGACATCTGTTTCTGTTCTAAGTCTTTTAGTTTTGTTTCATTATTGAGAGTTCTTTGCCTAGGTTGGTACCTGGCTGATGTTGTCGTGTGTCCTAAACACAGGTTGATATTTGATGTTGTTGGTTCTCTAACTGAAGGACTCCCTTTAATATTTCTTGAGGGTTTGGTTTGGTTTTTTACGAATTCCCTTAATTTCTGTTTATCTGGAAATGTCCTGATTTTCACCATCATATTTGAGAGAGTGTTTTGCAGGAAATATTATCCTTGGTTGACAGTTTTTTTCTTTCAAGGTTTTGAATATATCATCCCATTTACTTATTGCTTGCATGGTTTCTGCCACGTAATCAGAGTTTAGTCTTATTGTTTCCCCTTTTTAAGTGACTTTCTGTTTTTCTTGAGCTGTTCTTGGGATACTTTCTTTGTCTTTCGTTTTGGCAAGTGTGTTTATGGTATGTCTTGGTGACTTTCTTTTGGGGTTTATCCTATATAGGGTTCTTTGAGTTTGTTTGATGGTCAGCTTTTTATCTTTCATTATATTTGGGAAGATTTATGCCAGCAAATGTTCAACAATCTTCTATGTGTTTTTCGTTTTCTCTCCCTGTTCTGAAACTTTGATCACATGTGCGTTTTTGCTTTTGATTGTGTTCTATGTGATTCTTAGATTTTCTTCATTCTTTTCTCTGATTTTTCCTCAAAGTGGCGTCCGAGGATTTGTTTTCAATCTCATTGATTCAGTCTTCCATTGTTTCAAAAATACTCCTAAGATATTCTATTGAATTGTCTGTTTCTGAAATTTTGTTGTTTATCTTTTGAATTTCTAGTTACTGTTTTCATATGGTTTATAATTGTTTATTCATTTTGATGTTTTGTTCTTGTAGTATTTTCCTGGATTCTTTTATTGTTTTGTCTGTGTTTTCTTTAATTTTGGCTGTGTTTCCATTGGTTTTGTCTGTGTTTTCCATGATTTTGTCTGTGTTTTCCTTGATCTCTTTCCTAATCTCTTGGCGATCCCTAAATATTAGTCTTTGGAATTCCATATCCTGTAGTTCCACTGCCTTTTTTTCTACCATCATCTGGTTCTTTATTTTGCTCACTTGCTGGAGCCATCTTGTCCTGCTTATTTACATGTTTTGATATTGTCTGCTGTCACTAAGACATTAAAGTATTATTTTCTTTATTTATTGATTGTGTTTTCATTTGTTTCATCCTGCTTTTTTGTTTTGTTTTGATATTCAGGGCAGGTGGGCCAGGTATGCTTTGCTGCTTGCTTGTTTGTGGGCACGATAGCTCTCACAACCTCATCCAGGTGGACAGAGCAGCAGCAGTCAGGATGATCCCATGTCACTGTATACTGGTTTGCTGAGGTAGCTTAGGGTGGACTGAGCAGGTGCTGTTTGCCTCCTGATGTTGGTCCACTAGTAGGGGAGCGTTCACAGCCCCTTGCCAGATAGGCAAGGGTGTTGGATGGAGAGTGGCACAGACTCACTTCCTACCGTTCAGCATCTGGTTGAGTGGTGGGTGGAGAGGGGCAATGCAGGCCCAGTGCGGCGACAGGCCTGAGCCAGCAATGCTCTGGTCGTGGCGCCACAGCAAGGGCCAGTGGGTGGTGTGCGTGCTGTATGGGACTAGGTGGTGGGAAGAAAGAAAAGAGAGAGAGGGAAAAAAAAAAAAAAACGGGTAGCCGGTGGGTTGGGATAAGATAGACCTGGGTGCCAGGAAGTCGAGGGAGGTAGTGTACGCGGCTAAGTGGAAGGTAGACAGCAGTGAGCCGTTGGCTCTCTAGCAGCAGCGGGGCAGCAGTGCGGCATAGGAGAGTGGGGAAGGTGGCACGCGAGTCTAGGTGGGAGGGAGAAGGAAAAGGAAGAAAGGAAAAAAAAGAAGAAAATGATACTGTGGGAGCTGGCAGGTGGCAGCAGGTTGGTGGATCTCTACCCACGGTTGCGCGGCAAGGCCCAGCAAAAATGGGTAGAGGTGGCATATGGGGCTAGGTGGGGTAGAAAGAAAGGGAAAAAATACGATGTGGCGGGAACTAGTCAGTGGGGGCGGGTGGGAACTGGGGCGGCAGCGGGTTGGTAGTTCTCTACCTGCAGTGGTGCAGTGAGACCTTGTGGCAAGGGGTAGAGGTGGTATATGGGGCTAGAGGTGGAGTATGGGGCTAGGTGGGAGGGGGAAAGGAAAGAAAGAAAGGGACAAAAAATTGCTTGGCGGGAACCGGCCAGTAGGGATGGGGCAGACCCAGGGTGGCAGTGGGCCAGTGGCTCTCTAGCCAAGGTGGTGCTGAGTGGCCCAGCGGGAAGTGGTGGTGGTGGGAGGGAGAAAGAAAAGAAGGAGAGGATGGAAAAACAGGCATGGCAGGAGTGAAAGTAGGGGGACCCAGGGTGGCGGCAGGCCAGTGGCACTCTACCTATGGTGATAAGGTGTGGCTCAGTGGAGAGGGGTAGAGATCGTGTATGGGTCTAGGTGAGAGGGAGAAAGAAAACAAGAAAGGGAAGGAAAAAATGGTGTGATGAGAGCCGGCGGGTAGGGGCTGGGTGGACCTGGGCTGACAGCAGGCCCGTGGCTCTCTAGTCTAGTGTGGTGTGGCCAGGTAGGAAGAGGTAGAAGTGGAGTATGGGGCTGAGAGGAAGAAAGGAGGAAAGGGGAAAAAATGGCACAGTGGGTGGGGGCGAGGGGAACCGAGGTAGTGTGTTTCTAGAAATTTGCCCATTTCCTCTAGATTTTCAAATTTGTTAGAGTATAATTTTTCAAAGTATTCTGTTGTGATTCTTTTAATTTCAGTTGAGTCTGTTGTGATACTGCCCATCTCATTTTTTATTTGGGTTATTTGCTTCCTCTCCTGTTTTTCTTTTGTCAGTTTGACCAGTAGTTTATGGATTTTGTAGATCTTTTCAAAGAACCAGCTGTTGGTCTTGTTAACTCTTCCAGTTGTTTTTCTATTTTCTATTTCATTTAATTCTGCTCTAATTTTTATTATTTCTTTCTTCTGGTGCCCAAGGGCTTCTTTTGCTGACCTTTATTTGTTCAAGTTGTGGAGTTAATGTTTTGATTTTGGCCCTTTCTTCATTTTGGATGTGTGCATTTATTGCTATAAATTGACCTCTGAGCACTGCTTTTGTTGTGTCCCAAAGGTTCTGGTAGAATGTGTTTTCATTTTCATTTGATTCTATGAATTTCTTTATTCCGTCGTTAATTTCTTCTGTAACCCAGTAGTTTTTGAGCAAGGTGTTGTTGTTCAGTTTCCATGTGTTTGATTTTTTTTTCCTTGGTTTTTCTGTTATTGATTTCTACTTTTATGGCTTTATGGTCAGAAAAGATGCTTTGTAATATTTCAGTGCTTTGTATTCTGTTAAGGCTTGCTTTATGGGCTAATATGTGGTCTGTTCTGGAGAATGTTCCATGTACATTGGAAAAGAAACTATACTTGGTTGCTGTTGGGTGGAGTGTTCTGTGTATGTCTGTGGGATCAAGTTGATTGATTGTGGCATTTAGATCTTCCGTGTCTTTGCTGAGCTTCTTTCTGGATGTTCTGTCCTTCACCGAAAGTGGTGTGTTGAAGTCTCCTCTTACTGTGGAGCTGTTTATCTCTCTTTTCAATGCGGTTAGAGTTTGTTTTATGTATTTTTGAGCCCTGTCATTGGGTGTGTAAATACTTATAATAGTTATGTCCTGGTGTATTGACCCTTTAAACATTATATAGTGTCTTTTCTTATCCTTTGTGGTAGATTTTAGAGTCTATTTTGTCATAGGTTAATATTGCCACTCCAGCTCTTTTTAGAGTGTTGTTTGCTTGATGTATTTCTTTCCATCCTTTGAGTTTTAGTTTCTTTGTGTCTTTAAGTCTACAGTGTGTCTCTTGTAGGCAGCATATAGATGGATTGTGTTTTTTTAATGCAATCTGCCACTCTCCATCTCTTCACTGGTGCATTTAGTCTATTTACATTCAGTGTAATTATTGATAGGTATGAGTTTAGTGCTGTCATTTTGATGTGTTTTTTTTGTGTGTTGTTCACAGTTTCTTTGTTCCACTTAATTTTCTGTGCTGAGTGGTTTTTCTTTTTGTATTTTCTTTTCATCTTTTTCATTGTTGTTGATTTTGTATTTGCTGAGTCTTTATGTTTTTTGTTTTATATTTTGATGTGTAGGATTGTTAGTTTCCTTTGTAGTTACCTTGATATTTACCCGTTTTTCTAAGTTTAAACCAATTTTTTATTTCTCTATATCACCTTCACTTCCTCTCCATATGAAAGATCTGTGACTACATTTTTTTAGTCCCTCTTTTTTGTTTTAATGTTGTCATCTTTTACATATTGTCACCTTTATTGCCCTATTTACAGTGTTTTAGCTCTGATTTATTTTTGTGACTTTCCTATCTACATTGATATCTGGTTGCTCTGTCCTGTGTTCTAGTCTTGGGTTGTTATCTGATGTTATTGATTTTCTAACTGGAGGACTCCCTTTAGTATTTCTTGTAATTTTGGCTTGGTTTTTGCAAATTCCCTAAACTTCTGTTTATCTAAAAATGCCCTAATTTCGCCATCATATTTGAGAGACAGTTTTGCTGGATATATAATTCTTGGCTGGCAGTTTTTTTCCTTCAGGGCTTTATATATGTCATCCCATTGCCTTCTTGCTTACATGGTTTCTACTGAGTAGTCCCAGCTTATTCTTATTGACTCTCCTTTGTAGATGACTTTTCGTTTGTCCCTAGCCACTCTTAAAATTCTCTATTTTTGGTTTTGGCAAGTTTGATTAGAATATGTCTTGGTGACTTTCTTTTGGGATCTACCTTGTGTGGGATTGGATGAGCACCTTGGATAGATATCTTCTCATCTTTCACGATAGCAGGGAAGTTTTCTGCCAATGAATCTTCAACAATTCTCTCTGTATTTTCTCTTATCCTCCCTTGTTCTGGTACTACAGTCACTCATAGGTTATTCCTCTTGAGTCCCACATAATTCTTAGGGTTTCTTCATTTTTTAAAATTCTTTTATCTGATTTTTCCTCAAATAAGTTGATGTCAAGCGCTTTATCTTCAGTCTCTCTAATTCTGACTTGCATTGCCTCAATTCTGCTCCTATGGCTTTCTATTGAGTTGTATAATTCTGAAATTTTAATCTTCTGGTTTTCTGTTTGCTATCTCTCTATGGATTCTTGCAACCTGATAAATTTGTCATTATGCTCTTCTGTAATCTTCTTAAGTTCCTCTGTTGCTTTGTCTGTGTGTGCCTTAGCTTGTTCTCTGTTTTGCATGATCTCCTTCCTGGTCTCTTGAAGAGTTCTGTATATTAATCTTTTGTATCCTACCTCTGGTAATTCCAAGAAGTTCTCGTCCTATGGAAGATTTCTTGATTCTTTGTTTTGGGAGCTTGCCGAAGCCATCATGATCTACCTCTTTATGTGATTTAATATTGACTGTTGTCTCTGAGCCATCAATAAGGTATTATATTTATTTATTTTATGTTTGCTTTCTGTGTCTTAGCTTCTTGTTTTGTTTTGATATACCCAAATAGGCTGCTCGTATGAGCTAGTTTGATTATTGGCACCTTTGAAGGTCTATTGTCCTGTCACCAGGTGGTTAGACCTGTTACTAGATATGTGAGCTCAGGAGTCCATTTACTTTTCTTGTATGGACTCAGCTCAAGTGTCTGGGTAGTCAGTCATCAAGTATGTGGTGCAACCTCTCACCTATAGTCCTTGACGAGCAGGGGTGATTGGAGTAGGCACAGGTATCTAGCTGCAGTAGGGGGTCATGTGCTGAGCAAGGCAGGGGGCTGACGGCTGCCCCTGAGTGTCTGGGAGGCAAGTGTGTCCCTCTTTCCTAGAGTGAGTAGGTGGGTGAGTTTTGTAGCCGAATTGTGGGCACCCAGTGCCGTTGGCTGTAAGGACTGGTGGGCACCACTTATTCTTGGACCCCTGTCGCAGGTGGCTAGGTGGCATGGGTGGAGCCACCAGTCCTCAGGCCTCTGATGTGGGTAGGTGAAGACCCTGCTTAAGGGGCAGAGTGGTGTCAAATGTCACGAACCTGCCACTCCACCATATAGCTGATACAGTTGAAGTTAGGCTTCAGGTATATGCCCTGTTGTATTGTGCTAGTGAGGGCCTGTGCTGTTGAAATGGGCCCACACAAGTCTATGCAGGGGTAAAAGTCATTCAGAGTCCGTGGACCCCTCATGCCTGCGCCTATGCAAAGGAGCTGTGCCTTCCCTGAGTTCCCGGCTTAGGGGAGCTGGCAGATTATTTTCTCCTGTTTGTTAATTTGTTCCCCCTGCAACGCTGGGAGAATGGCTCAGGGTGCACGACAGGTCCTACTTCAGGCCCAGTAGATGTGGTAATGGCTGAAGCCTGCCCGGGACCTGGTGCAGAGTGGGGAGGAGGCAGGTAAATGAGAGAGAGGTTCTTCCCAAATGGGGTGATTTTTTGATCCGCATAGTGGGTTAGATGCACGTACTTATCTTTTGCCGATTTAGGGCTGCTTTTCACTGGTTCCGAAGGCTTGAGCAGACTGTCCACTGCTTGGTCTCTCCCAATGTGGAAAACACGTTGCAAATGCCACTGCTTGCCTCACTGTGCATGCCAACCAATCCAGCCTGCAGGGTGCCAGTTCCCATCAGGTCAGGTCTGGTAACTCCTCACTGCTTCTGAATCATCTCTCCCTCCCCCTGCCACTCAGTCCAATTCCTTAACTTTGCCTTTGATGTTCAGAACTCCTAGATTGTCATATATAACCGATTCGCTTCTTTTTTTGGGTCTTTGTTATAAGAGGGACCACAGGAAGCATCTGAGTACTCTGCCATCTTGACCCTGCCTGTACATCTTCTTTTTTAAAAACAACAGTAAGCTTTCCAGTATTAGCCGTAATATTTATTGTATGTATCATTTATTTTTAGTATTATTACGCCTTCACCAGTCGTGAACTGATTCCTCTTCCTAGCTTTCTTATCCAATTAGTTTAAACATCATTCACCCAGACGCTCATGTTTAAAACGGGAATCATCCTTCCCATTTTCTCTCGCCTCCCACATGGAACCTTAATCAGTAAACCAAAAAAGCCCACCACCGTCAAGTCACTTCTGACTCATAGAAACCTTATAGGACAGAGTAGAACCGCCCTATCAGGTTAACAAGGCTGTAATCTTTACAAAAGCAGACTGCCACATCTTTCTCCTGAAGAGCAGATGGTAGGTTCAAACCACCAACCTTTTGGTTAGCAACCAGGCCCTTAACCATTGCACCATCAGGGCTCCTTCCTTAGTCATTACTTAAGGTTAAATTTCTGAGCAGTCAGATGGGATGGGAGCAGATAATTTAATCACCAAGTCCTGCTGATTTTACTTCATCTTTGTCTTTTCTAGTAGTTCCCTCCTTGTTATTTCCTCCATTACAGCCCTCTTTTAGTCCTGCTTTCTAGATCTTCCTCACTGCTCAAAGCAGGGTACGTTTTTTAAAAATATATTCCATGCCAAAGTGACCTAAGTTGATGCCTTTGAAAGACATTACGACACTCCAAGCATCAAACGTTAATTTTATAAAAATTGTATTTTAACACCATAGTTAGTAATGTATAACTGATATGCAAGTGAACTATGGGTATGATTCTTACTAACCTGAACATTCTGCCTCTCTCAGAGGTCAGAGTATTCATCAGTAATACAGATTTGGCTGTTATTTATTGAAAGGAAGGAAAAATCCCATTGGCTGGTCAGTGTAAATTGTGTGTTGTTTGCATAAAATAGTGTAATAATAATGGTGAAGGTAAATCGATCGTATACCGTATATATAAATTGCTGAAAATCACGTCTTTTAAAGTCAAATCCCTGTAAGTGAAGGGCTGCTTATATGTGTATATAGATATGTATATGTACACATATATGTAAATTAAGACATTATGTATATAAACATACGTAAATATGCAAATATATATAAAATGTGTGTGTTTACATATATATATAAACATAGGAGCCCTGGTGGTACAGTGGTTAAGAAGTCGACTGCTAACCGAAAGTTCAATAGTTTGAATCCACTAGCCGCTCCTTGGAAATCCTTCTGTCCTGTAGGGTCGCTATGAATTGGAATCAACTCAACACCAACAGGTTTTATATATGAATGCCATATATATAACCATATCATTCGCACACACACGCACGCACGCACGCACACACACGCAGTAATTCATTTCTTCCTGTAGGCTCTTGAAAGTTTTATTTAGCTTTGGTAGATGGTCTTGAAGTTAGTATATTTTTGGTATGTGTATTTGGTTTCAAAGTGTAGTTACTTCTTGATGGTACAATAGTCAGCTTTAAAACAAGCTTCAAACTGGTTCTACCCGGTTCATTCGTGCCGAGGAAGTGACACTGGAACAGACCTGAATTTTTAAAATTTGGGTGAACCAGAACCATAACCAGAATGGGCAAAAGTACAGGTCCAAGCCCTGCTAGTAACTCTTAGAAAACAAAGGCAGCATATGCGTTGCATAGCAACCAGATCTCTTGCCCTTTGGATTTTGTGCAGAGTTGGAAACAGCGGTGAGCCGCTAGAAGATGGCAGCCAACTGTGCTGCTTTGAATGCGTGTCATTCTCAATCCTGGCAATAATCCAGTCTCACGCATCAGGCTCCTGAAAGCGCTCACTACGCCTCTTTCGAGTCTCCCATTCTAGCGCTTTGACTTGCCATTTTTCCCATTCTGGTTATGGTTCTGGATCACCTAAATTTTGAAAATTCAGGTCTGTTCTACTTTCACTTCGTCAGCCATGACTGAACCGGTTTGAACTGGTTCAAAGCCCTGATTTAAAGATTCGCTCTACTTTTTCCTACTGCAGTACAAAACAGTCCATGTGAAGAGTTTGTTTTTTTTAATATTAATAAGAATTACATAGTATTTTTGTTCTAGTCAGTTCACTAAAGAAAACTTGTTACAATCAATTCACAAAGCACCGATTATTATGTGTGTATCTGTCTTTTAACATACTTTCTTGCAAATGGTTCCCTGAAAATCAGCTTTTCTCCACTTCTACCCTGGCTGGAGTACTTCATGCATTCTTTTACAACAAGATCAGTTTGGGGACTTTTGTAAGTTAAAACTGTTCTTTCTGTTTAAATGGAGTATTTTCCATAAAGCTGAAGAAAACAAAACTGTCTACTTGCTAGTGTTTCTTTTAAATGTTCTAATTTACCTCATTTCTACTTCTTATGTTTTTTCCTATTCCTATGTCTTATTTTCCTATGTTTAAGTACTGCTGATCCTCAACAAGTTACATTGCTTATTTTATAAGTCTAACAACAACTCCTATTTGTGCCAGTATTTAATCATTTTACTAAAGAATGTTACTTAGGTAAGTACAGCTGTGTCTAAATATACTGTCTTAATATTTTCCCAAAAAATAAAATTTATATGAAGAGAACATTTAGAGGCATTCTTTCAAAGGTGATACACTTTCTTTCTTGAATGAGAAAGGCGTTGCCTCTGCATAATTTCAACGTGTCTGGAATGCTACTTGGAAGTATTTTCTCTGACAGAAAGAAACCTTTTCTGCCTGGAGAATTTTAGGTTGCATAGACTCAACTTAAAGGATACTCATGTAGTTAAATTTCAAATCCATTTTTTCCTTGTGTTGAAAACTATATTTTTATATTCAATTTTATGTATACATACTGTGTTTTCTCACAGTTTTCAAAGTGTAAAGTAAGAACTCATTTCTTCATTAGCTGGTTGGCAGAAAATTAAATTCTGCTATCATTTCTTTTTCCCTCTTTTTTTTATAGTGATGCTGTGCTATGCCTTAAAAATAGTGGTATCAGGAAAACTTTTTAAGACCTAAGTAATTATTTTCTTGGATATTGCAAGTTGATAATTTTATATTAGCTTCCATGGTTTAATTAGGTCCTCTGAGGTTCTGTTTTTACGTTTAGCCTGAGATGAGCTAAACAGTTCAAGGATATTTATGGCATTTGAACAATTCTTTACATTTTACAGAGAGCAATTTGGAAAACTTTGGATAAGAGTAACATTCCAGGGGTGAATTTTCTGAGTTTGTTCAGAAGAAGCCTTTTCTCCCTTTACATGCAAAATTAGTATACGTATGGTTAGTTAATCTATTTCATAATGACGTTCTTTTGTTTTGGTGATTGTTTTTTCTAACGTTGTTTTATGAGTATAGAAGCTGACTCACCTAGCTACTACAGATCTCAATATCTTTTACAGTTTTGTATTGGCATTTCTTCGAAGGTTTAAACTCCCTTCCAACAGTTTTACTTGTTGTTTAAGATGCTCTTAATTATTCTCACTGTTTTTCAAAATATTTTATAGTTAGCATGCTATGGGAGCATTATTTCAGCAATAACTTTGTCTTGGGATCATGTTACTACATAGTTTTTATGTGTCTAATGTGATTCACATCATTATAACAACATTGATGTTATATTCAAAATGTTTCTTTTCATAGAAATTTTCAGTGTTTTGTTGTTAAGAATCTAACATTGCATAATAGTTTCTAGCTGCTTGAGATTTTATTAATGTCTACATGGGTTTTAAAAAATCTTCTTAAAAAGTTCATATATGCCCAAATTTTGTCTTCCTTATAATTAAGTTGTACCTGTTGAACCAGTGAAATGTTTACTTGCTCATACTAATCCAGTGTTTTAAGATGCAAAAAATAATTTTCATACAATGTTTTTGGCAGGTCTCCCTAATTAAAAAAAAAAAAATGAAATCCACATTTTAGTGTATTTAAGCTGAGAAAGAATTTAAATGTTTTTTATCTCCTTTGAAGAAATTTAGCAGTTTTCTTGACTATGTATCAACTAAACATATTTCTTAAAAATCAAGAACTTTAGAGTAGATTCTTCTATAAATCTCTTCATTTTGGGTGATTAAGACCAGTAGTGCTCTGATAGAATCCAGGCAGGTTTCATTGAAGCTCTTCTTTTCCCATGCTGTAAACATCGCTAAACTCGAAACGTATTAAAGTTGTTTAAACATTAGGAATGCATCAAATCTGATATTATTAGACCAGTTTGCCGTATAAAAGAAATGTGACCAAAGATTGAGACTTCCCCGTGTAGAGAATTGCAGGTGGTAACACGGTCGCACAGCGAAGCCTGTGAGAGCTGGAGCTCGACAGGCCTGCCTTGTTTTCCTGCTTCTCACCAATTTTCCCCCTTTGACAGGGTGCCGTCTTACACTTTTCTGTCTCTCCTTTCAGTGGAAAATGTTTGCGTTTTCCTTTTCTGACAGGTTTCCGCCTTACACAGGTTCTGGCTTTCGCAGGTTTGACTGTGTTTATCTTTGAGGTAACAGAAAGGAAGCCAATCCCGCTTCGTTCCCTGTGCATGGGTCATTTCAGGGGCCATTAGTAGGGGTGGTGAGTTACCTTGACTCTGTTTGAAGGCCTTCTGTGTTCACAGGCATGTTTTTACATAAAATGACCGCGTGTTGTTTTTAAAATGCCATCTTAAATGTCAGCATTTTATGAAAAAGTGAAATAATTAAAATTATAAATATTTACAGTATAAATTTACATCAGAGTTATTTATGGGAGCCAAAGGGCATGTTAACAATTTTGTAATTATAAAAAAGACTTCATGTAAATTTCTCATAGTTAGGGTGTGAGTTTTCAAAACCCTGACCGCTGTTCTCTCTTCGTCTTCACTTCTTAGTTGACTGCTGGTTCTCCATCTTTCTTTCTTGACCCGTAGTCTTTAGTTCTTATACTCTATTCTCATTTTTTTGTAGTCTTAATTATTATTTTTGCCTTTTTTTTTTTTTAATATTTGAATTTGGTGGCTATTCCTGGCTATTACGAATATACAGACCTGGACTGTATCATAATCACTTCAAAATATCAAAGACTACAACCTGCCTCTGTGACATAGTCAAATGTATTTTGTGTTATATGTTGATATAAACACACAAATGCATCTGCTAATGCTGGATTTTATTTGTTTGATTGTTTTATATATTCTGAACTATTTGTATTTTTTCAAATTATAAAATTATATAAGATTTTGGAAAATTTGAGAAATTAGAACAGAATAATTACTCATAACCCTCTCTCCCTAACACAGCCATTGTTGTTTTTGTACATTTTCTTCTATATTTCTGTATCCATACCAATTTTTATATTAGTAAAAATCATAGTATAAGTGTGATCATTATATCCTGTCCAGTTTTTTCCACTTGTCATTATATCAAATAATTTTCTATGGTGCTGCAGAGCTTTATAATTACAATTTTCATTGCTTCAATCCTGTTTCTTTGAGAGAATGTTTCATAATTTAATTAACCATTTCCATATTTCTGGATAATTTTGTTTCTCCCAGTTTTTTTATTGTTAAAAATATTTCTAACATTTGAAACTAGAAAATAGATATAATATTTGCCTACAGTGTGAAGCTTATTTTAATAACAAATGATTCTTAATAATGTACATATGTAAGCATTGAATTTAATACTGTTTTGATGAATGGTGTTATATCAGTGCAGTGTAATGAAATAGCTTTAAAAATGATGAAATCACAGCTGCCTAACTTATTTTAAGTTTTTTACTTAAGAGAAATGTCAAAATCAAATTAGACTGTTAAAGTACTTGCTAAAAATTTTAGTTTCTAGTAATGTACCTATATGGTGAAACCATCTTAAATTACAAGTATTTGGGAATAATTTTGTGTCCCCTACTAGATTAGGAACCCTGCTGGTGCAGTGGTTAAGAGCTCAGGCTGCTAACCAAAAGGTCAGCAGTTTGAGTCCACCAGCTGCTCCTTGGAAACCCTATGGAGCAGTTCTTCTCTGCCCTATAGGGTCACTATGAGTCGGAATCGACTCAACAGCAAGAGGTCTGCTAGATTGGGAGCTCCTTGAGGGCAATGACACTGTCTTATTTATTTTACACATCACCTTGAATATAGAGGAATATAAAAATTTGAAAAAGACATTTGAAAAAAATGTCTTCTAACAGAAAAAAAATTTACATTTTTAATCCCCTAAATTAAATCACTGCTCTTCTTTAATAATTTTTTCTATTAAATTATCTCATAAAGTAACAGAAGGTTCATTGTCTTTTCTGTTATTACATATCTCAGTATATTGAGTAACATTTCAAATTCTTGACTTTCAACATCTAATATTTGAGTCAAATCCATGACAATCATTTTTTATTACACTAACAGGGCTAGTTAAACATGTGGATTATGATGCCTAGCTCATAGGATTGCCGTGAGAATTAAATAAACCACCCACAGAAAGTGCTTAGAATAGTGGCTGTTATGTAGCAAACACTCAGTAAGTATCAGCCGCTTTCACCACTACTGCTGTTGTTTGGTGTTGGTGTTATTACTGAAGAAATGGTCTAAACTCTGTCCTGGTGGAATGCCAGTCAGACCATCTTATACTGCAGTGCATCGTATGTATCAACATATATATCAACATAAGTAAGGAAAGGATTTTTCAGTAAGTATTCCCAGGACCATTATTTTAAAATATTTTAATTATCTTAAAAAATATAAAGTTACAGCTTCACCTCACAAGCTTGATCTCATAATTAAGTCCGAGTAATTCCCGATGGGATGAAGACTTACGTATAAAGCCACGCGACCCATTTTAAAAATGCTTAAGAAGATACTGGTGGTGGTTTATCAATGGCACAAACAGTTAATACACTCGGCTGCAAACCAAGAGATTGGAGGTTTGGGTTCACCCAGAGGCACTCAGAAGAAAGGCCTGATGATCCAATTCCAAAAACTCAGCCATTGAAAGCCCTATGGAGCACAGTTCTGCTCTGACGCACATGGGGTTGCCATGAATTGACTTGACCACTGCAGCTTTTTTTTTTTTTTTTTAAAGAATAGGAAAGTTATGAAGACAGTGGAAGAAATCACAAAGGAAAGAAATTCACAGATTCAAATACAAACATTTTAAATTTCTTTTTGATAAAGGTCAAAAGGAAAATTGAAACACTAATGAAGTCTTTGCAGCAAACATGGTAAAGGGCTCGTGAGAAAAGATACATGAGTGTGTGTGTATTTATGACATTAAGACTCTAAACAAAGAATGATCAAAATGTATTAACCAACGATTTACAGCAGAAATAAGAAATTCAAATGAGTAATAAACATGAAAAAAATTTCAGCCCACTAATAGCTAAAAAAAATATGTACCATTTTTTACCCATCAGATCACTAAAAATTTTAGACAAGTGATTAGAAGTCTCTTTAGGAGAAATGGAGATGTAAGCAATTGTACAGAGTACTGCTGGGAATATGTACATTGTTATTAGTCCTTCTGAAAAGCATGTTGATGAGATCTGTCTAGCTCCTGGCAATTTGTCCTAATGAAATCATCAATGATATGGAATAAAAGATGTACAGGGATGTTTATTGCAGTCTTATTGAAACAAGAGACAAATTATAAACAGCTTAAATGGTACAAAGAAAATTTGCTTTAAACAAAACTGCATAATTAAATCATAAATTATAAAATCATTGTAAATTATTTCTACTGGAAAATATTAGATAAGGAGCATCTTCTCTTGTCTTCTTGTGACAGATAAGGGAGTGATCTACAGCTGTAATTCTACTGTAAGTCACCTCTCTATTGTAATAAGGGAGATGTGCTGTTCCTTTAAAAATACAGATCTCTAGAGCTATGGGTAAGCTCTCTGGAAAAAGCCTGTCCATAAACAATGTTGAGCCAGTTATAAATTACAAAAATGTGAAATATAAGTAAAACTATATTTTGTGTAAAACTGGTTCCTTACTCCAAATTCCTTGTTAATGTCCCTTTCCCTTCCTTTTTTAAAAGCCAGCTCTTGCTAACACTTTTGTTCTGTTAATGAACTAGAATTAAATTGGTTCTAAGTTATTTATTCACACTTATCTAAAAGAACCCTCTGCTTACTTTCAATTGAAGCTCACATTTTGGGTACCCCCTTTAATAAGAGAAGCGAGTAATACCCGAAGGCTAGAAAATATTAGCTTCTTCCTGACACAGTTTACTCTCCTTTAAGCGTAGACTTGACTAAGGTGTGCTGACACAGCCCTCGTGCGTTCACTGGAGCTTGGAAATGGCGGTCACTGAGCTGCGTGCGGCAGCATGCCAGGTGCAAGGTCACCTCTGACTGCCCGCAGAGGACAGATTCCAGGAAGACAGCAGGGTGTTGTGTTCTGTTCTGTTTTGGTCTGAGAAATAATAAAAAATCAGTACTTCTGATTTCATACTTCGGTCATATCCTTCGTTCTGGATATTTTATTGGTGGTTCTGGGTTGAAAATTTTTTTCTTATTGTGTGTGTATGCATGTATGTGTGTGTACATATTTATATGTATATAATTATATTGTATCATATATGTATGTATGAATGTGCACACGTGTGTGCATACGCGCGTTTACATGTATAGAGTTATATTGCACGTATATATGTATGTATGAATGTGTGCATGTGTGTGCATATGTGCATTTATATGTAGAGTTATATGGCATGTATATATGTATGTATGAATGCACGTGTGTGCGTGCGTGCGTGTGTGCGCTTGCATGTGTGTGTGTGCACGTGTTTACGTGCATGTTCATGTGTAGGTGTGCGTGCGTGTGTGCGTGCGCGTGTGCATGTACGTGTGTGCGTTTGTGCGTGTGTGCGTGCATGTGTGTCTGCGTGTGTGCGTCTGTTTATGGAGCATGTAAGTGTAGATATGGAGCAGGGGAGTAAAGGGTAGGATCACCATAAGTAAAGACAGAAGGGAGGGACACTATTTAAATTTAGATACAGTAACAGAATAACATACATCTTAGAAAGACTGTTAATATTTACTAAATGTATCTGTTGGTTTTTTTTAAAACACCTTACTCCTTTAATAAGGTACTTTTAGAGATTTTTAATATTTAACATTTTTGAATCTGGATTTAATTTTAATATTTTGTCTCGTTTATAGCTTTAGCCAATTAAAAACTTAATAAACCTCTCAATTTACTTTTCCCTTTTTTGCTAGACTCTGCGCTGTGAGAATATAGGGAAGGATCAGACACTGTTCCCGCCTTCAAGGTCCCTTCAGTTCCTTGGAGACGTAACCAAACACTAACAGACAGCTCGTGTATTAGGCACTTAACAATGCTTTACGTGAATTGCTCAATTCTTAACTACGCAGCGAGGTAGATACTGTTACTATCTGCGTCTTAAAGATGAGAAAATGAGCCTTAGAGAAGTTTTAAATAACTTCCCAAGGTCATACAGCTGGTCAGTAAGCAGCAGAACCTGGCTGTCGATTCAGACCTGTCTAACTCTCCTTGGCATTTTAACACTAAATGATGCTTTGACCCCAGCAGAATTAGAACGGCTGCCTGACTGAGGTTTTCCCTTTGTTTTGTAAAACGAGGCTTTGGGGTCAGGGTATTGAAGGCCCATAACCTGTGTGGTTGGCAGTGGAGACGTGGGGGGCTGTACCGCAGAGGCGAGTGCGGTGATGGGTGACTGGCTGTGTGCGGGCAGAGGGAGGTGAGAAGCAGTCTGGACGATCTTGGGTTCCTTCCAGCTGAGACTGTCCTGTACGCAGGGTTTTGTCCTTCTGTCTGCCTCTTAGAATCTTAACTCTTGGTGTGAAAATACTAAATGTGTCGTTCTTTCTAGAAATTTACATTTAGAAGATGAAACAGCATTGACAGTAGGGTTTTTGTTACTGCTGTTTTTAATCACTGAAATTCAGTGAGCATTTATCAAGCACCCACTGTATACACACCAAGCACGTCATCAAGCCGTCTAATGGAACACGGTCGCCATCTCTGGCGTCCACAGAAACATGCTTTAAAATCTGATGGCCTTCTTTCTTTTCCCTAGTATCTCTTTATCGTCGTTTATGATGAGGGTAAAAATTTAAGGTAATTGTAAAGACTCCATTAGGTAAACACATTCACTGGAATTCAGGATTTAGCTGTGATTTGCTGATTAGAAACTTTTCAGTTTTCGACTTTATTTGCTTTGGATGAAGTGTTTCTGCCCTGGTTCCATCCATCCCGTGCCAGAATTTTGTAGTGACTTGAGAAAACCCTCCCTCCATACAAGGGATAATTATGAAAGAATGTATAATTCTACCTGCTTACCCTCTAATTGTTTCCCAGGAGGCAAGAACCGTGGGAACCTGAAATTAGAACACTGTGAAATACCTGAGTAGGGAAATCGTTTAACAGTGCATGTGGAATTGGTGCTAAATCAGAAACCATTTATACTGGATTCTGATGTGCACCAGCAGTCATGGGCGACAGGATTGGAGGGTGATGATGGGATACCCGGAATATCTGATTTTGCCAGATAGGAAGAGACCATTGTCTGCAGTAGAGCACCAGAGCACTTGTGAGAATCTCTGCTACTTCTGGTGTGTGATTCTAAGGAGTCTGCCATATAAAGGATCCTTTTTCTGGGTTCTGATGAATCTTTCCCAATATCCTTGCAAACAAGAACAAAGGATAATACACAAGTGTTCCTCCGACCCTTTGCATAGAAGTTGGATTCTCTCTGCATGTGGGATGTTAGAGTTCACCATCTTTTCCCTGTCCCAGGACCAGGCTGGCACACAGCCCTTTTGTTTCACTTACATCTCATCTCTTTTTGTAAAGTACCCACGTGTTTTATTACTTGTTCCATTTGCTTTTTCCCTTACATTTGGCCTTTGTTAAGAGAGCTTTAGACAGATACCGTCCTTGTTTCAAATTATTTTTATACCTTTTCCCTCAAATAATCCAAATACCTCCTTAGTATTAGAATGATTCTTGGTGGGCTGTAGAAATATATTATCAGATGCTTTTAATACTCCATTCTTAACTTCTTGATTGATTTTATTAAACTGTGAATCCATAGGGTGAGGTATATAACTCTATATTTAGTCATTCATAATTGTTATATAAGGTTGCCTTTATTTGAAGTCCTACTAATTTCTTAAATCTAATGATAATATTCATTTCCTTTATATTGCCTAAAATTCACACAAGTCTGTTGTTACAATCTTGCATTTTGTTACAAAATACTTCTACTTAAAAAAAAATTTTCTACGTAATCAAATTTGTCCAGTATAATAAATTTTTAAAGAGAATATATTTTTATACATTTTAAATATATTTGCATTTTTTTGTGCTATGGAGCTGATACGCCATTTTTAATAAGCAGACTGTTTACTCTCCCCTTGAAGTCTGGATTTTGAGAGAGTATAAAGATTGGATAGGGTGAGAGTTGATTACGCATCTCATTGAATTCTTAAATGGTTTGTATGAGAACCATCACTATTTTAGGAAGTAAATTAGAAAGAAAGAAAGAAAGAATGACGCAGTGGCATGAACAACAAACAGAATGAAATGGGAGTTGAATAAGAAAAGAAACTTGAGCCTAAATTTTTTAAGCCTGCAGGTTAAATGATAGCAGTGTTCTGAAGAAGGCTTTTTAAGCAGACATGACATTCAGGTATTCTTCAAAAATGATTCTATTAAAAGAGCGTATGACCTGTTGATAAGAGCACACAATCAAGACTATTAAACTTATTTCCTAATTTAATCGTGATCCACGTGCAGGCATGGTTGATACTACACCCTCCCGAATTCAGGTTTCTTTTTCTTTAAGAAGAGATGCTGTGTGCACCACAGGTTATGCTTAGAAGGTGATAGAAAATATTCTAGCATTTATGAGTAAGAGATTTTGAGATTTGTATTTAAAATATTTTCACAGTATGTTTAACTTTTTCTTGTCAAGTGTGTTGATAGTCTGTGATAAATTATCTTTATGCTTCCTGACTTCCTTATTTTCATTTCTTAGATTCTTATTTTATTCGTTGGTTTCTGAAAAGAGCTTTTATTAGAATGAAATAAGATTTACGTATATTATCATAAACTACATAAATTAAACGTTAGGTAATTCTCTTATAAAGTACTGTTTTAGTGGAATTGCATAGTATCCGTTTCTTCCCCCCCGTACTGAATGCACTTGTTAACACTGTTACGGTAAATAAAATCCTGTCCAACTTCAAGGGTTTTTTATTTTATTTTTTGGATTTTTTTTTTTTTATATTTGCAGTTGGTTTTAGAAGAAGTTTCCGTCTCAGTAGAAAAGATAAGAAGACAAATAAATCCATGTATGAATGCAGGAAGAGCGATCAGTACGATACAGCTGACGTCCCCACGTATGAAGAGGTGACCCCGTACCGGCGACAGACCCATGAGAAATACAGACTTGTTGTTCTGGTTGGTAAGTGCCTCCGTGTCTAATTCTGAGGAGGTAAGTGAAGTAGTAACAGTAAAACTGCAGAGTGCCTTATCCTTGACGTTTTCTAGCTGAAAAATCCTTTTATTCTGAACACGTTTCGGTGTCGGAAGCCCTTCGTCTGTTTTGCTTGCATGACATTTAAGTCATCTTCGAATGAGAGCAACGGTTGAGCGTCACCTTGGTAGGCGAGGAGATAGCAGCCGTCACTGCCGTATACTGAGCCTGTCAGGGCAGCTGAGAAATAGAATGGGATAATTCTGGATACAGCGGGAGTTTCTTTCCATTTGGAATTTTGGGAGAGAAGCCATGGTGTCAGTCTCCTGTGGTATTTAGACCTGCAACGAAATAAAGTGTCGTCTCAGAGCTGTAGGATAGTGACGTGTTTAAAGCTGGTGAGGCAGTTAGCAAAACCGCTGAAAAAGTGGATAAATGCATGCAGGTATTTTCACAAACGTTGGTTGATTTGATCCCCACTGACATTCTAGCATCCATCGAATCCGGACTTCACCAGCAGGAGCACCCACCACCTCAGCATTTCTCCACCCTGCCCTCACCTGTGATTCTTTAGAAATGTGTTGACAGGTATCTCAGCTCCCAGGAGTAAAACCACTGACTTATCAATGGTTTAGAGTAAAGGAGCGTCGTGTATCTTCTTAATTGTTCCTTTTAAACTGAAGGTGACAATTATGGAGATGAGAATAAATGGTAAAGCCAAAGAATCACCCCTTCTTTTGAGATGGACTCCTTTGAAAGGCCACCTACATCTTTTCTTAATTCAAACAGATGGTGGGAAACCAGATCATTTCTTACATAGAATGACATTGGAAGTGATCATTAGAATCATAAGATATTAAAATTGTTTGCATTATTTAGGAATATATATTCCCATACAGGCAGTCCCTGGATTACCAAAGTCCGAGTTGTATTAAAAATTTGGGGTGCATACAATGGTTCTTAATAACAAATGGGCGCTACTTTGCCGTGCGCATCAAAACATTATTATTATTACTATATTGTGTTACAGATGGTTTAGTGTATCTGGAAGTGATTCCTTAATGTTTTTTATGCATAGAAAGGTACACTGTGTACTAAGACAGACATTTGACTAACAGATGTTAGAAACTATCCGTACCTAACATTCCAACTTATGTACAAATTCGACATAAAGACAGATTTAGGAACTGAACTCATTTGTAATCTGGGGACTGCCCGTACTTCAGAATTTCCCTTATTAAAAGCGTCTGCTTCTCCTAATCCGTGTATACGGAACCCCCCCTCCGTCAACCACACGTGAAAGAATATTTTCCATAGGTTTTTCTGTGTTTGCTATAGAGCTTATAATACCCCACCCTCCGGTTCTTGTAGAGTTGGGCTACATGAGGGTACAGGTGGTCCCAGGTAAATCTTTTGTCCCTCCTTGGGGTTACCTGAGACCTCCTGGTTCCTAGTCTGCCTCCTCCCTCAGCAGCACCCACCCCACCAGCACCCACCCCACCAGCACCTGTCTGAGCACCC
This sequence comes from Trichechus manatus latirostris, assembly GCF_000243295.1. Taxonomy (NCBI): domain Eukaryota; kingdom Metazoa; phylum Chordata; class Mammalia; order Sirenia; family Trichechidae; genus Trichechus; species Trichechus manatus. The sequence continues at coordinate 1,081,767 of NW_004444096.1, read as the reverse complement.
GTCCCACCAGCACCCATCCCACCCGCACCCGTCTGAGCACCCGTCCCACCAGCACCCATCCCACCAGCACCCGTCTGAGCACCCGTCCCACCAGCACCCATCCCACCAGCACCCATCTGAGCACCTGTCCCACTGGCACCCGTCCCACCGGCAGCCATCCCACTGGTACCCGTCTCAGCACCCGTCCTACCTGCACCCATGTCAGCACCCATCCCACCAGCACCCGTCTCAGCACACATCCCACCAGCACCCGCCCTACCAGCACCCGTCTCAGCACCTGTCCCACCGGCACCCGTCCCAGTACCCGCCCCACCAGCACCCACCCCATCAGCGGCCATCCCAGCACCCACCCCACCAGCGCCCATCCCAGTACCTGCCCCACCAGCACCCGTCCCACCGGCACCCACCCCACAAGTGCCCATCTCAGCACCCATCCCATCAGCACCCGTCTCAGCAGCGTCTCTTCCATCCCCATTGCATCTTCTCAGCCAAGGTCTGCGCTTTACCTGAGGAGAGAGATGTGTTATGATAAAAGGGCAAAGATAGTTTGATGTCTTTTTCCCCATTAAATCTAGATGACTCTCCCTCTAGCCAAGGAGCTATTATGTAACTCTCATTCCCATCGCCTTTGAGTCTTATTCCGACCACAGCGACCCTTGGGGATCCGACTGAAAGAAGAAAGTGGAATAAACTTTATCACTTTTCTTTCCTGTAAGTGCTAGTAATAAAAACCCTTCCCTCAGGGGCGAGAATGGGAAGACAGATGGATAAGCTTATCTCTAAATAGTCTGAATGGTAATCCAGGGAAAAATAAAAGTCAATCGTAGAAGCAACTGAAGGTGGTTGATGGTTATAGAAAAGAAACAGCCAATCACTAGAATCTTTCACAGGAAAAAGGAGAGGGAACAGTTGGCCTCGTGTTAGAAGTCATTATGGAGTTCTGTTAAACGCTGATACAGTACAACCTGCGTAAGGTGGAAACCTGTCAGAGAAGGGAAACACATATTTTCCACTAAAATGAGCAATAGAAAAGTAAGATTGCACCCTCTCAAAGGTTGAAAACTTGTGAGACCTGGAAAAGCCAGGCAGTCCGGTCGCGTTCCGGCTCTCACAGGTTGCACTGTGTGTGCGTGTTCGTCATCCCTCCCTACAGCTCCCTCAGTGAAGACGCAGACGAGGAGGGTGGTGCCCAAGGAAAACATAGCCGTTACTGGTTTGTCATAGGTGCAGAATGCCCAGCACGTCTGTGCAAACACAGGATAGAACGCAAGGGGTCCTCTCTTCCCCTCAGTCCAAACCCCATCGCACTACGAGAAGAGACAAGACGAAAAAAACGTGCCTGCGTCCTTACAAGACCTTTGACATACAAGGGTTTTGCAAATAGGTTTCTCCTAGGTTTGTCTTTTGTTTCTCTTGACAGTTTTTAATGAAGTCACACTTACCGTTTTTTTTCTTGTATGTATTGTGTTTCCGTGGTGGTGCTTTAAAGGGTTCATATTTAAGTCTGTGATCTATTTTGAGTTAATTTTTTGTAAGGCTCAAGGTATGGGTCAATGTTTAATCTTGCATATAGATGTCCAGTGTGTTGAAAAGGCTATCAAATGGGATTTTTATTGGAATGTGGTAGGGCACAATAGATCAGTTGGGAATAATTAATATTTTAACAATATTGTTTCTTCCCACCCATAAACATAGTATACCTCTCCATTTATGAGGACTTCTCTGATTTTTTCCTGTCAGTGATTCGTAATGTTCATAATAAAGATCCCTCGCATATTTTGTTAGATTTATGTCTAAGCATTTAATGTTTTCTGGTGCTGTTGTAAATGGCATTGCTTAAAAATTCGGTTTCTAATTGTTCATTGTTAGTGTAGAGAAATGTACTTGATTTTTTTGCATTTGACCTTTTATTGTGCAATGTTGCTAAATTTACTTAGCACTGGTAACTTTTGTGTAGATTTCCTTGAAATTTTCTACATAACTATGTCATCTGTGAATAGAGATAGTTTTCTTTCTTTCAAATCTGTAGGAATTTTCTTTTTAATTCTTGCCTTATGGTACTTGTTAAAATCTCCAGTATCATGTTGAATGGGAGTGTTGAGAGCAGACATCTTTGCTTTGTTTACAAATCTAGGAAGAAAGTATTCAGTCTTTCACCATTAAGTATGGTATTAACTGTAGGCTTTCTGTAGATGCCCTTTGTTAGGTTAAGGAACTTTCCTTTCATCCCTAGCTTGCTAAGAGTATCATGAATTGATGTTGGATTTTTTAAAACGATTTTTGTATGTATCTTTCAAGATGATTATATGGATTTTCGTTTTTGGTTTGTTTAAATGGTGAATTACATTGATTTTTAAATGTTGAATGAACCTTGTACTCCTGGATAAATCCCACTATATCATGAAGTATTCGCCTTTTTATAGAGCTAGATTTGATTTGCTTATTTTTTGAGAATTTTTGTATTTGTGATCATGAGGCATATTGGTCTGTAGTTTTCATGTAATGTTTTTGTCTGCTTTTAGTATCAGGCTAATGGTGTCCTCATAAAATGGGTTGGAAAGTGTTCTTTCCTCTTCAATTTTTATGGGACAATTTGTATAGAACTATTTGCCTTTTAAATGTTTGGTAGAATTCCCCAGTGAAACCTCACCTGAACTTGGGAATCTTCTTTTCTGGGAGATTTTTAGTGACAAATATAATTTCTTTTAAAAAAAGCAACAAAATAAAACCCCATAAGTATATAGAGAATTATCAAGTTATTTGGCAGTTTGTATAATAGAGGAATTTGTCCATTTCACCTAAGTTGCCAATTTCAAAAGCATAAAGTTATTTGTAATATTTCCTTATTATCATTTAACTGTCTGTAGGGTCTTTAGTGATGTCCCCACTTCCATTCATTATACTGGTGATTTGTGTCTTCATGTTTATATTAGCTTCCTATTGTTGCATTAACAGTTTACCACAAACTTAGTGGATTTAAAACAACACACATTTTTTACTTTGCTGTTTCTTTGTGTCAGAGTTTGGGCATAGCTTCGCTGAATCCTCTGCTTCAGGGCCATGATCATAAGGCTGCAGTCCAGCCTTGGACAAAGGTGAAGATGTATCTCATCTAGGATCTTCACTAGACTGGTAAAGGATCCATTTCTAAGCTTGTGTGGTTGTTCTCAGAATTTAGTTCCTTGTGGGTTGTTGAACTGAGGGCCTTAGATCCCAGCTGGCTACTGGCCAGAGGTTGCCCTGGGTTCTTTGTCATATAGGAAATTGCCAGCTAGTCCTTTATCATAGTTTCTGTTTCTCTGCTGAGGACTTAATTTTTCCATTCATCTCAAGTGTATTTACCTTTACCTCATGGAGCTTAGTTTAAAAAAACTGCTTTATGGTTTTGGGCAATTCTACCGTCAAAGTCATCTTGGGTTTGGCATCTGTTGCTTGTATTTTTCCTTCAGAGTTGGTCACCTTTATCTGGTTCTTTGTATATTTAGTAATTTTGGATTATATCCTGGACATCTTGAACATTATGCTGTTTAGACTTTGGGTCCTGTTATATTCCTCTGGAAAGTGTTTTCTTAAGCAGGCTGTCAGCCTAGTTAGGTTCAATCTGTGTGTGTCTTGCCTCAGTTCAGTTTTCAATGTTCTTTGCTGTGCTACTTTGGACCTGTTGTATGCACGTGTCTCTTGGGTTAGTCAAATTTATGCAGTGGTTTAAATCTTAGTTCATTCCTGAAAGCCTTTCTTACGCTGTTGTGGATTCATCTCATCCATGCACAATTTAGGGACAAGCTCCAAATGTTTGTGGAGTCTTAGCCTCTCAGGCCACTGTGCACCTCCAAGATGGAGACTCATATCTGGGGAAAGCCCAGGAAGAAAGAGGAAGGTAAAATGGGAAACTTCATGCCCTCTAGGTCGTCTCTCCAGATTGGCCTCCCTTCCACAATCTGCCTGCCTTTGTTCAGTTCTCACAGTCCTCAGGCTGTTTCTTTTTATATGTTGTCCAGAGTTTTTAGTTGTAATTAGTGGAATTCAGTGTAATCCGTGGTGGAATTGGAACTCCCCCGTGACCTTCAAAGTCCTCTCTCAGATACAGGCTCCCCTCTCTTCACTGGTGTACCTTAATCAGCCTTCTCAAGATGGGTTAGTACATGTTCCTGTAGAGGAGCCCTGGTGGTACAGGGTCCTGTGGACACTCATGTCTCCTAGTCAAAGTTCCAGAGAGTCCTCAGGACAGAGTAGTATCACAGCATTATCTCAGCTATCAGCTATCTTTTGAGGTAAAATAATGCTCCCAAAAGCATATAAAATATTGCTCCCCCAAATCATAGAATGGTCTGAGTTATTTTGGTTTTTGCTTTATCAGGGTGCTAGTTGTCTAGATCCATGATTATTGAACTAAAAGTCATTTGGCTGAAATCTTCCATGAAGACGTTAATTTCACTGTATTGAATAAAGTTACCCTAACTTCCCTTTGCCCGTTGATCTTTGGGCCCCTGGCTCCTGAATTCTGAATTAAATATGGACTGTTTTGTGGGCCAGGTGCCTTTTTCTAACAGACAAATTCCTGCTCTTCTCACTATATTTTTACATTCTCAGCAGGATTTTAAAGTTTTGTTTTTTTTTTTTAAAGTCTTGTGATGTTGTTCATACTGCAGTGACAGTTTGCTCTTTGTTGGGCCTTAAGTTTCCAAGTCCTTCCTCTCAGGGAAGGTTTCCCCTTTATCTCACCCTCAAGGTATTCCTGACCTGGAGATGCTAAATGTTGGTTGATGCCTCAGAATGGAAAGGGTGCAGTCAGTGGAGATGAATATTTCCTTTGCTATGTGATTTTCCCCCAGGAGTGTCTCCTCTTGCTGGAATTTTCCAAACCTTGAGCAAATAATTAATTGCATTATTTCAGTGACAACCAAAATACTCCTTTTTACTGCATGGGCTCCTCTAGTACTCAGATCTAACGGTAATGTTTCATCACCTGCTGCCCTTCGTTACTCCTGCCAGACTTGTCTCTCAGGTTGGTTCTGTCCTTCTTCCACCACATGTAATAACAATTAAAAAAAAAAGTTGCTATTGAGTCAGTTCCAATTCATGGTGACCCCACGTGTGTCAGGATAGAACTGTCTACGTAAGGTTTTCAATGGCTGATTTTTCAGTAGTAGACTGCTAGGCCATGCTTCTTCGTTGCCTCTGGGTGGACTGGAACTTTCGACCTTCCAGCTAGCAGCCGAGCATGTTAACCGTTTGTACCACCCAGCCAACATTTACTGAGTTTTCGGCACTGTGTTTAGGGCTATGCATATATTATTTCATTCGGTTGTCACTATAACGATAAGGTAAGTACTTTTATTATCCCCATTTTGTAGATGAAGAAACTGAAGCATAGAAACGAAAAGTAACTTGTTCAAGATCCCACAGCTGATAAGTTGTGGAGCTGACTCAGATGCACGCAGTTCGAGCCCAGGATCTTCTTTCTTATCTCACAGTGGAATATTGCTTCCCAGCTGTACAGTCGTTGCTATATTAACACTGTTTGCTGGATCAAAATAGCTTACTTTTCATTTTGCTCTTTGATTTAGGGCTCATCAGTTAGATTTCATAACAGCTTCAGATTTTGTGAAAGTTTAGATTGGCGTCTGCCCAAAGCTCATTGTTCACGTGAGTCCTGCCCACCTTACCTGCTTTGAATGGGATGTTTGCACTTCAGTCCCCCCAGGTCAGTTCAGGAGTCCCGGGGTGGTGCAAACATTTAACGTGCTCAGCTGCTAACCAAAAGGTTGGAGGTTCTGGTCTACCCAGAAGTGCTTTGGAAGAAATGCCTGGCGATCTACTTCCTAAAAATCCCCCATTGAAACCCTGTGGAGCACAGTTGTACTCTGACACACATACAGCAGATCATTCTGTTGTCAGTCATGGGTTGGAATTGGCTTGACAGCGACTGGTGTTTGTTTGGGTAAGCTCAGCAGGCTGGCTGGGTGCACTCTGCCCTTCCCGCACATCAGTCTGCGCTTTGTCTGGGCATGCTCCCTTATGGTCCATGTTGTCCCTGTTTCACTTTCTTCTGAAAATTCACCAACTAATTCCTAAGATATTATCTTTATATGAAAAAGTAGAGAAAGAAAATCATAAAAATGTTCAATCAATGCAAGCTTCGTAGTAATATTTCTGCTAAAAGAAGGATTTGTAAAGCTTCCAAAATCAAGAATGCCTGTACAGGTGGTGGATTGGAAAATTCAGCCAGCTGGTGCCAACGACCGAACATTAGTGCCCCGACCCCGCCCCCCTGCGGGCTTTCGTGTGGCATTCCAGTCCACAGTGGGATCTGGGGACATGTAGGGTTGTTTTTAACTGTCCTTCAAACGTGCTTCCCGATATCTGCTGCCTTCGTGTATTCTTTGCCCGGGAAACCTTTCTGCCTGTATGTTTGGCACATTTGACGTATCAGAATTTTCGAGTTTTAATTGATTGCCTGCAGAAATTTCCATTTGTATCCTGGGAGGCAGGATAGTGTAGAAGGGAAAAAAAAAAAAAGGGAGGTTGGCATGCGGGACTAGGTGGGCTGCGTTCCAATCCTGTTCTGTCCCTGAGTGGCTATGTGACACCCACACGTTCCTTATTCTGTCCAGGCTTCAGTGTCTTCATCGGAAAAATGGGGTAATAAGAGCCCCTCTGTTCTAGGATTGTTTTGGGGATGAAATGAAATAATATTTTCAAAGACTTAAAATAATTCCTGGTAGCTATCAGGGTTTTAAGGAGCCCCAGTGGTGGGTGCAACAGTTAAGTGCTCGGCTGCTAACCAAAAGGTTGGCAGTTTGAACCCACCCAGCAGCTCTGCTTCCATAAAGATTACAGCCTAGAAAACTCTGTGGGGCCGTTCTGCTCTGTTACATGGGGTCTTTATGAGTCAAAATTGACTCAAAGGCATCTAACAACAACAGCAGTGCAGTTTTAATACAAATTAGTGTTTATCAGTGTTAACTAATAACACTAATAAGATAAATATGAAATATTCAAATCCAAGTAAATTTCGGCTGACTTTGAACCTCATTGTTCAAAACTCCCGTAAGTTAAATTAGATTATTTAGCAAATTGTCATCTAGAAGAGATGATAAGCAGTAGACTCATGTTTTGGAAGTTCTGGATGGTCCCTGAATGGACTGTTTGCTTTTCGTGATTGTAAAAATCATACTCTTAGCAAATAGTTTCTTGGCTTCTGCGGCGCCTGCAGGTGGCACGTCGTCAGGACAGTGAAGAGAATAGAGGCGTTGGGTTTCTGCTCAGGCCTGGCTGGTCTTGACCCAGTGTTTTCAGAGCCACATGGAATAACGACATTTGCCTTGAAACTGCTAAATAAATATTACTGAGGAGGTACAGAGTAGTTTTTCTCTGTATTCCTACCATAATATTAGACATGGTTTTTATTTTTGGATTGAACTTTCAAGAAATACAAATAGACCAATTTGTTAGCATGGTAAAAATATGACAGTGGAGGACTTTGCACCTTTCTCAAAATTATTTCCTTTTTTCCTTCATTTTATAAAGGTATTATACCAAGGCCACACTTTAGCCTCTAAAATATTTTAACGACAGTTTCTGTTAAATTTCCTTCTATATTGAGAAGTAGTTTCCAAAAAGGGTGTTAAAACAGAATGTCAGCCACTCAGTACGTTTTTCTACATGGTAAGTTTCATCTTGAGTGAAACCTGACTCTTTAAAAAATAATAAAGTCAAATAATGTATGTGTGGGTGGGGTCAGATAATCAGAGTGGGAAGAAAGCTTTTGGTGTTTAAAAAGCCGCTAACACACTTTTCATAGCTTACGCCAACAGAAGAGCAAAAATTCATCTTACGGCTATTCAGACAATTTGTGACTTGTTCTGTCTGGTTATGAGATATAAAAAGAAACTGATAATAAATCTTTCTGTGTATTTTGTGGTTTCAGCTTGAGCATTAAGTACTGCTCTGCCCTTCCTGGTGATGAATCTTACATGCTGCCTAAAGACTGCTTTGTAGAGTTCCTTGGAACAAATAGACATTTATGAGACGGTCATAATTTTTGTCATAAAACTATGCTATAACAAAAAGAAAAGCAGCCCTGGTGGCGCAATGGTTAAGCGCTCAGCTGCTAATCGAAAGGTCGGCGGATCGAACTCGCCAGCTACTCCGCGGGGAGAAAGATGTGGCAATCTGCTTCCATAAAGATTTATAACCTTGGAAACCCTATGGGGCATTTCTGCTCTGTCTTGTATGTTTATTATGAGTAGAAATCCACCTGAAGGCAATGGGTTATAACAAAGAGTCCCCCACAGAAAGCAGAGAGGAAAGTCAGCACTCAAAACTAAATGTAAATGCTACTATGTTTATGAGCATTCCGATAGCTTTTGTTGGGTTTTGATTGAAAACTCATTGCCCTTGAGTTGATTCTGACCAATAAGGACCCTGTAGGACAGAGTACAACTACCCCATAGGGTTTCCAAGGAGTGGCTGGTGGATTTGAACTGCCAACCTGTTGGATAGCAGCCGAGCTCTTAACCACTGTGCCACGGGGGCTTTCTAGACAGTTGTAAAACCAAAAGGCAAGTTCAATATTATGAGGTATGATGGATTTAAAAGTATAATCCTTATATATTTAGAGATAAATATGGTCTTTACTAGAATCACAGTTGGCTTTTTATGCTATTGGTCTATGTTAAATGCTTATTAAAAATACCAAACTCTTTGCTGTTGAGTTGATTCCAACCCATGGCGACCCCATGTGTTAGAAAGTCGAACTGTGCTCCATTACTGGCTGTAATCTTTACGGAAGCAGATCACCAGGACTTTTCTTCCACAGCACCATTGGGTGGGTTTGAACCACCAATCTTTCTTTATGTTAGTAGTTGAGGGCAAACTTTTTGTGCCACCCAGGGACCTTATTAAATATTTATACACGGCTTTATTTCTGGGCATAAATCACAATTTTGTTCATTTTATTCACTCAGCTGACTTTTATGGAATACCAGCTCTGTGCCTGGCTCTGTTCTAAGCATGTGGCAGACATTAATAAACACCACAAACGTTTTTGCCCTCATGGAGTTTACGTTCTACTGGTAGGAGATAGACAAACATGCATAATAAATTAGTAATAAGTAAGAAGGTCAATTATGTAGTTGTTAAAGGTGATAAGCACTATAGAAGAAAGGAAAAGTAGAGGAAGTTCGGGGGAATCAGGAGTGGAGGACAAGGACTCGATGGCCTTTCAATGGGGAGATCATGGCGGGCTTCAGTTAAAGGCAACATTTTGAGCAGAGACTCAGAAATAGGGAAGTTGTCCATGCCCTCTTCTGCTTAGCTAATGGAGACTCAGAAATGGTTTTACGTGGACATTTTAATTTTATTTTATTCTTGTCCTCACTTTGAGATAGAGGCGAGATGAGCTCTTGAAGTCAGTATATATAAATCTGGTTTAAATAGCTGCTTTGGAACAAGTGACACTCTTTCAGCAAACTTCCCACTCACTCTTTCTTTTCTTTAACTTTAGCATACAAATGGATACTACATTAATAGCATTTTTCTTCCCTTATGAAAAAAACAGAAGAAATCTGAACCTCTACCAGGGCTTGTCATGAACTGCTAAGTTGCTATATTTTTTATATAGCTCAATTCCAAGGGAACTTTAAATTTAGTTTTATAAACAGATTTGTCACTTTCCAATGCAAAAATTCAGCCACCCACTAATGTGATCATTATAAGATTGTGGGTCAGATATAATAGCATGACCATTTTTATTTTATGCCGAGAGCAACAATAATAGTAGTGCCACAACTTGATAAGTAGACTTTTTATAGCGCATGTCTGATCTGAGGGATACCTAGAGATTTTGTTTGATTTGTCTTGCAATAAATCAAATGAGTAAGTATATTTTTTTTCAGGTAACAAAAGCCGTTTGGATATTTATTGCAGACTCCAGTAATTCTGATATTTTTCTCTGGTTTGTAAGAATAAAACGTCTGGCCGGTACCATAAAAATGTCTGAGGGGAAATATGGAAGAACGTTCGTGTTAAATAGTGCAGGTACACTGGAGATGAACGTACCCCAAAGCTGTGTCCACATGAGCGTTCAATGTAGGACGCCATTTTTATACTTGGGCCAAGACGCACAGTGATAAACAGCAAAAATGAATAGTTCTTGGTCAGAGCAGCACATGTCCCTCCTTGATGTATTGTAAATACAAATATAATTAAGTATTGGATGTAAGTTTTTTAAAGTTTATATCAAAGTATGGATTTTTATCATTAGTGCATTATAACTTATTACATGAATATATAGTGTGGCTAATGGCCACCTACTTACCTCTCTTCCTGTGAACTTTCTTTCCTAAGAGACAGACACTGTAACCTTTAGCATGATCGCCCCTCCATGTGTAATGTGCCGCTTGTCGTCATTTAAATTATTAAATTTAATGCAGTATTCATCAGCCTGAAGGAAAACTACAACTTAAATTCCGTGCAGGACTTTTACAAATAAAAATTATTTTATGCTCATTCTTTGTATATTATATGAGTGTCATTTTTTTAAACACTGCCACATTTCATTGATTTTAATAAAATTATTTTCGTAATTGTTGTTAGTGGCCATTGAGTCAATTCTGACTTATGGTGACCCTATGTGTACAGAGTAGAACTGTGCTCCGTAGGGTTTTCAAGGCTGTACCTTTCAGAGGCAGATCACCAGGACTGTCTCCGAGGCACCTCTGGGTGGGTTTGAACCACCAACCTTACAGCTAGTCGTCAGACGATCAACCATTTGCACCACCCAGGGACGCCTATTTTTGGCCGTCCTCTGTGGCACTGTATTTGTAGCTCCGATCACCTACTTCTTTACGGGTTAGTGCAGATCCTGAAGGACTGTTTACTAGAATAATGTATGACTGTGTACCAGCTGTTCCTTCAGGATCTGCACTAACCCGTAAAGAAGTAGGTGATCGAAGCTACAAATACAGTACCGTAGAGGACGGCCCAGACTTCGATGTTTTATGTATGAGAACATCACACTGATACTCTAAAGCGTCCTCCCAGTGCATTTACAGTTTCGAAGTGCTACCTCTGTCAGTGGTTTTGTTTTCTCAATACTTTTCCGCTCATTGATCTTTTTTGTTTCTCAGTTGTATATGTCTGTTTCAGTTTCAGAAAATAGCTCTTTCTGGGGCCCATGTTTACGGAATGAAAAGACTTATGCATCAACTGTGAATTAATTTTGAAAGTATACTGTGCTAGCATTTTAATAAAAGTATATTTCTTGCTTTCCACACATGTACTTTGTTATACATCATAAACACACATTTTTGTGAAATAAAAAGAAAGAAATCTGAAAATTGAACAGTGAAGACCCTCAACTTCTCATAATGACATGGATCCAACCCATTGCCATTAGGTGGATTCCAGCTCATAGCAACCCTATAGGACAGAGGAGAACTGCCCCACAGGGTTTCCAAGACTAATCTGTGCAAAGCAGACCGCCACATCTTTCTCCCGAGGAGTGGCTAGTGGGTTGGAACCACCCAGCTTTTGTTCAGCATCCAAGCGCTTAACCACTGCGCCACCAGGGCTCTAACGACAGCAGAATTATGGGTCATTTGGGGGAAAGTGTGTTACGTATGTCTAACTCCTCTTTCCATGTAAACGAAGAGTAAAAATTTACATACAGTCTTTTTTCATCTTTTTAAAGATAACAATAAAGGAATCTAGTTTGCATGTAATTAAGTGACTGTTTTCTTAAATGAAAGAGTTCTTAAATGTAAAATTTTAAATAGAAGCTTTACTAACTTTATTTTATTGGCACCCAAAATAGGCTGTATTTCTTTGGCTGAAATGAATGAAGCCTAATATAAAATCACACATAACATATTTGTAGACTTTCAGTAAGGAGTTACTAATTAAATGCATACAAAGTAATTAAAAATAATATGCCTTTCTACTTAGTTATCCAATTGATACATTTTTTCCTAAGAACTTCAGCTAATGGGGATTGATGCGTGTCTTTATTCCTTATTTCCAGAATTTACACACAAAGTAATTTTGTAAATTCTTACGAATTTTTTTAAAATGAAGCAGATAAATACTTATTTACATTTTGGTTTGAATAGAAGCAGCCTTGTATTTTTTTTTTTTTTTTTTTTTAAAGCTAGTAAGCACATCAACTTTAGGTCACTGCCAGAATTCCAAACTAATGAACTCCAGAATGATTTTCTGATGTGCCTTTTTGGCATTTACTCACATATCCTCGTTGTATTTGATTTTCCTGAGCCCTGAATCAAGCAGGACTTCTGACAGACATGCCCCCATGTACGTCCTCAGGCCTGGTATGCACACCACTGTAATTACGTCCATTTTAGACTGCTGAGTGGCTGTGCCCAGAACGAGGTTAGCGATCACGGGGTCCGACTCCTGCCCGTTTGTAGCCAGAGGCTCTGCCTATTTCCCAAGCACAGTCTGAAGTGTGGGACAGGAAGTTACAGATCCCAGGGCACCTGAGTGAGGTTTGACCACCATTCATTCTTCTAATGCCCCAACGGTAAACCAGAGAGAAAGCAGACCTGGAGTCCGTCAGACGGCCTCAGAGTGCCCGCGGAGCCACACTCCAGATGGGTGACGTAGGACAGTGACTCACCTCTCCTGTCTCAGCTGTTCATCTGTAGAATGAGGTTAACAGTACCTTGCCCGCAGGGATGTTTTGAGGATTGGGTGTGATGCATGCAAACCGTGTAGCACGTGCCTGCCACACGAAAGACCCCACTGTGTTGGTTCGTTACTGTTATTCCAGAGCCTGTTGTCTGTGATTTAACCATGTGCTGTCTTCTCTGCTTCACTTTATCCTGAGCAAGCACAATTGAAAACATACAGAGTAACCTGTTTACATATGTACGTGGAAATATGTTTGATCAATTATGGTAAAAATTGATAGGTTGAAGAGGAAATGAACCCGTCCCATTGCAGAGGCAGAAGAATGAACCTAACTGCTCTTACCCCTGCTCTTACCCCCAAATTACCGGCCATGTAAATGGACTGATATTTTAAATACAAGAGAGCCCAGTAAAAGTGCGAATGCGTGTTGACCCTAGAGGAGGGATGTGGGAAAGGAGTAGGGATCTGAGTTGTGGTCTTAAGGTCAAGTTCCAAAGAGGAGAAACACTAGAACGTCTCAGGTGTGGATGGTAGAATTGATCCAGGGGCCATGAGAGAAAGTTCTATGTGCAGGCTAGCTGGGCAGTTTCACGGTAAGGATGACGGAAATTATGTCTTTGTTTTAACCTTTCTGGGAGGATACTTCCACTTTCCTAGGGGAAATTTTTCAATAAAATCATTTGCCAGTACTGAAAATTCTTTATACATTACATAAGCACATACCTTTACAGACTACAGTGAAGTTACTTTTGTGAGCATTAGATTACAAAGTCATCACAAAAGGGGCAAAACTGAGTAAAGTCAAAATTTAAGGGTATCACATTGGAGATGACATACTTTTACACACTAATTCAAATACAACTAGTTTGGTTCCAGGTTAAAATAGATTGTTGTTTTTCTGATTAGGTACTGGATAATATAAAAAAAAAAAAAAATTAACAGAATTAAAATACTAGAATCACACTAATGAAGTATCTTACGCCTTGGGAAACCATTCAGAGCTGGGTCCTACTGGAAACCAGAAGACCTGCTGCCATCAAGTGGATTCCGACTCCAGCGACCCCACAGGACCGCGGAGAACTGCCCCATACGGCTTCCACGGAGCGGCTGGTGGATTCCAACTGCCAGCCTTTTGGTTAGCAGCCATAGCTCTTAACCACTGCTCCACCAGGGTTTCCAGGGACAGTAAATTGACGTCAGTTCCTTCAGTCCTGGGTGCCCTGAGGGACGTGGTGGTCCGGCCCGTTATTGCAGCTTTAATGTTCGCCTCTGTCTTCTGCTTTTTTGAGCGCACGTAATTGAGTTTGCTTCCCCCGTACCCTGTGCGCGTCCTGCAACTCCACTGTAATGCGCCTGGTTTTTCTTGATTGTTTCCTGTTTGTTTTAACGAGGAAGTTTTAGCTCTTACTGTGAATATGTTTTTGGACCTTTGGAGAAGGTAAAATGCATAAGCCCCTACATTGTGCCTGACACAGAGTAAGCAGTCAGTCAATGCTTATTCCTTTGTATCTCTCCCTCAGAGATCTCATCTGTTCTTACAGCTTCAATGTGTACCTTGATAGGATTACATTCACAGCGGCACCCAATTCTGTCCTCTCTGTTAAATTGCAGTCCTTTGTTAGCTAGCTAGATCTTTCCTTTCCATAAACTCCTTGTATCTAGAGTTGAATTCATCACAGTCCCCTTTGCTGCATCTCCAGAGAACCAAGCTCAGACGTAAGCTCCACCAACTTCTCTTCGTGACCTTGAGCTTGTCGCCTTATGAGATCTAAGTCCTAGTGCGAGCCCTTTTTGACTTCAACTCCTACTCCTTTGGCTCATTTATCAAATGGTTTTATCTCTGTAACAGAACACTTATTGAGTCTAATTTAAGTAAATAAACTAATGCGTGCCTACATCTGTCAGCTAGGGAAGCAGCTGGTGAGAAGGTAGATGAAGGCCCTGTTTTCCCAGAGCTCACAGTTTATTGGGCGCAAACAGTTAAGCTCTCGACTGCTAGCCAGAAGGCTGTCGGTTCAAACTTAACCCCGGGGCACCTAAGAAGACAGGCCTGGCGATCTGCTTCAGAAAGGTCACGGCCATTGAAAACCCTGTGGAGCAGTTCTACTCTGCACACATGGGGTCTCCATGAGTTGGAATCAACTCTGTAGCAACTAACAGCGACAACAGCAAAGAGCAACCGAAAGTAATACAGCATAGGAGGGGGTCCTGACAAATGTCAATGGGCAGATGGTTTTGCAGATTTACAATGCATCGTTTCATTTGCATCCAAAATAAAATCAAGGTCCAGTGATTTTTTTATTAGACTCTAAAACATGTAAAATTAAAATTATCACTATCTGAACTACGTAATCTAATTTTTTTTTAAGTGCACGTTTTTTAAGCTCTAGTGGGAACCATTACTTGATAATGTATTTAGATACTCTCGACTATGTTTCATTCAAAACACAAATATTTCTAACTTTTTTTGAGGGGAAGGTGGGTATTTGAATTTAAAAAGTAAAAAAAGCAACAGAAGGAATCCTGGCTTCTTATATACAACTTGACTAGAGCTCATCTCTTGGGGCACAGAGTTGGGAACATGTCCTCGGTCTGTCTTCATGGATTCATGTCAATGATAGCAATGTTTCTACAGTGTTTTGCTCGGTAATGAATTTATATTATCCTGTTTTTTTTCAGGCCCTATCGGAGTAGGGTTAAATGAACTGAAACGAAAGCTGCTGATCAGTGACACACACCACTACGGTGTGACAGTACCACGTAAGTTCTGTACTGTGCTGTGCTCCTGCTGTTAACACTCATGGTGATCCTCACTGAACCCTTACACAGCATCGTAAGAGATTTGCCCTAGTTTACACGGGTTATTTGCAGGCTATTTGATAGTCACAACTTCCCTGCTCTTAGCTTTTCACGGCATGTTTCAGTACACATGACATCAAAGTATCATTCACGAATTTTCTTTTAAAAAATATTCTTTACTATTCTGTTTCCTAAAATAAGCGCTAAGGTTTTCCAGAGTTTTTCACCAAATCGCAGAGGGACGAAGGAGACTTCTTACAATATAAACCTTTCTTAATTACTTTTTATATGTAGTAATTGGCAGATGGTGTTCAATGGGACTTTCATTGGCATATATTCCAGATATGGTAGGCTTCTTCTCAGGACACAGAATTAGATCTAGTTTGATAAAAGTTGTTTTCACAGGCAGTCTTACAAATGAAATGTGATGTTGGAAGCATTTTGATCTCCAGAGTAAACGCCACCTGACCACTTAATATGTTGATGTTAGCGAAGCTGTCTAAAAGGCTAAATGGCAGTGTTGGCTTTTTCAAGTGGTTTTAGCACTGTTAAAAAAAAAAGTCCTTTGTATGTTGCCCTTAGCAATGTTCTTTAGTTTTGGAAGAGCTCAACTTTATTTTAAAATCATCGTTTTCTATTACCTCAAGTTATCCCTTGTTAACTGCATTTTCCCAAATTACTGTTTATAATCATTTTCAGCCATAAGTTATAGGACTGCTGGTTTCCACCAACAGAGATGGAAGTAACAGAAAATACGAAATTAGAAGGTTTCATTTTTTTCTTTTTTAACTTTAATCATTCACTTCTCTTACAGAAGCTGCATTGCAATATACAGGTAGTGAGAAACTCATAGAACACTTATTAAGCATACACGTAAGCAATTGTGAAAGAAACCTAGAGGATGGAAAGAGGTTAAAAGGAAAAAATGTATTAATTTCCTGCTGTGTATTCATCTCCTTTATTTGTCTCTATTTACCTAGTCCTCATTAGATGGGTATTATTAGCTCTGTTTCACAGAGAAGGAAATAGGGGTGGAAAATATGCTTTGACTTATTGAGATTTCCATAGGTGATAGCTGCGCCTGGATTTGAGACGAAGTTTATGATGCCATTTCTCATTCCTCCTGTTTAACAGTACACAGTCCTTTCAGACTGCAAGTTCTTTTTCTTGTAGCCCTGTTAGTACTAAAGACTTGTTTGTTTTAAGAGGATAAATATCAATAAGGCTGTCTTTCAAGCTTAATTCCTCTGTTATAGCTTTGGTATTTCTGAAAAACCTAGGGCAAAGCAATTTGGGCTCAGTTTATTCAGCTATTAAAATAGCATTTGCCAGGAGGCGGAGCCAGCATGGTGCTATAGACAGAAGCACCACGTCATCCCTCCACAGCAAAGACCCGAAACACTAAGTCAAACAGAGACAAACATCAATCCTGGAACCCTAAGTGTCTAATGAAGATATAAAGAACTCAGCCAAGCACCGAATGGAATAAGAAACTGACAGAGGATGGAGAGCGAGGAGAGAGACTTGCAGAGGTCCCCTATCAGCTAACACAGCATGGATTCACCATCTTGAACTCCTGTTGGAGATTGGCAGACAGGGAGTATGGGAAAGCAACTTCACAGAGCTCCCAGCACGAGTCAGAAGGACCAGTAACCAGCAATATACACTTTCCCATCCCCTACCCTTCTACCCCCTACTTGGCCTCCGCTGCTTTTTAGCTGGCTGCGGTTGCTTGGGCGGATGGGAAGTGCAGAGACCATGCCACTTGGATTCACCCTGCCCACATCGGGGATCAGTAGACACGGAGTACAGGAAGGCAGCTTCATGGAGCTCCCAGCAGGAAACAGGGTGCCCACTGGACCTGCCCTGCTGCACCACAGCTGAGTGACTGACCCTGCCCTTTGGAGAAGGAGGTGAAAAGTATTGTGCCTACAGACGAGCAAACAACAAAGAATGCACAGCCTGCCTGCTCAGACATAACCAAATAAAACAAAAAAGCAGGACAAAACAAACATATCTACGATCAATAAATGAAAAAAATAACTACTGAATGTCCCGAAGACAGCAGACAATATGAAAACATATAAAAAACAGGACAGGATGGTTCCAGTAGGCGTCCAAAATAAAACACCAGTTGACTTTCCAGTAGAAGAAAAGGCACTAGAACTACCTGATAGGGAATTCAGATCTCTAATACTCAGAGCTATCCAAGAGTAGAAGCAAAAAGCAGACAAAAATGAGGGAAAAATAGACGAATTCAGGAAAATAATACAGGAATAAAATGCCAAAATAAGTTCATGACTAGAAATCATACAAAAACAATTAGAAATCCAAAAGGTAAACAACAAGGTTTCAGAAATGGACAGTATCATAGAAGGGCTGAGGAGAAGGTTTGAAACAATGGAAGACAGGATCAGCGAAATTGAAGACAAACACTCAGATTCAACTTTGAGGAAAAATCAGAAGAAAGAACAAAGAAAAATGAAGAAACCGTGAGAATTATGTGGGATATAATCAAAAGCAAAAATTTTCAAGTGATTGGAATTCCAGAACCGGGGGAGAAAATGGAAAACACAGAGAGGATCACTGAAGAACTGCTGACAGAAAACTTCCCCAATATCATGAAAGATGAAAAGCTCACCATCCAAGAAGCTGAACTAACTCCATGTAGGGTAGACTCCAAAAGAAAATCACCAAGGCATATCATAATCACACTTGCTAAAACCAAAGACAAAGAAAGAATCGTGCGAACAGCTTGAGAAAAAAAGTCACATGCAGAGAGGAATCAATAAGACTAAGCTCTGATTATTCGGCAGAAACCATGCAGGCAAGCAGACAATGGGATGACATATATAAAACCTTGAAAGAAAAAAATTGCCAACCAAGAATAATATATCCTGCAAAACTCTCATTCAAATATGATGGTGAAATTAGGACATTTCCAGATAAACAGAAATTAAGGGAATATGTAAAAATCAAACCAAACTTACAAGAGGTATTAAAGGGAGTCCTTCGGTTTGAGAACAAACAGCATCAGACCACAGCCAGAATCTAGGATGTAAGATCGTACCAGCCAGATACCAACCTAGGAAATGAACTCTCAAGGACTATCCAAAACCAATAGAATTACAACAGGGAACCAGAGAGTTAATCTGTAAATGTCAACAACATTAGAACAATAAAAGAGGGAATAAACGGTGTCAGTGTAGAACCTTCTAATGGAGAGGAAGGCAAGGTGATAGCAAGTAATACTAGACGGGCTCAAACCTAGGAAGATAAGGGTAAGTTTCAAGGTAACCACAAAGAAAGTTAACAAACCTACTCATCAAAATAAAGAAGAAAAACAGAAAGTCTCAGTAAAAACAAAATCTACAAAAACAAAAGAAATGAAAAAAAAATCCATAAACAAACCACACTGGTTGCTGTCCAGTCAATTCCAACTCATAGCCACCCTTTAGGATGGAGTGAAACTGCCCCATAGGGTTTCCAGGGCTGTAAATGTTTACAGAAGCAGACTGCAACATCTTTCTTCCGTGGAGCAGTTGTTGAGTTTGAACCACTGACCTTTTGGTTAGCAGCTGAGAGCTTAATGATGCCCCAGGGCTCCTTCACACACACAACAAAACCTCCTAAAATAGAATGTACACATCAGACTACAAGTTGGTGAGTCATAATAAATGGAAGTATTAGACATGAAAAAAAACAGCATTTGCCTTTGAAATTACAGAAACTGATTCCATCTAGAAAGGTTCTGGGCTAGGACTCTCCGAAGAAGTCCCTAAAGTAATAACTTTCGACTCTGATTTACTTTTTTTTAAATTGTTGTAAATATACATGACCAAACATTGGCTGTTTCAGCCATTTTTACATGTGCAGCTCAGTGACATTGATGACGTTTATCCGTCATGCAGCCGTCACCACTCATTCCAGTTTTTCCCTTTAACAGAAATTCAGTTTGATTCACTTTTTTAACAATTTTCATTTATTTTGTTGCTGTTGTTGAGAATACACACAGCAAAACACACACCAATTCAGCAGTGTCTACGTGTATGATCCAGTGACATCGATCAGTCTGATTCACTTTTAAACAGATTATGAATGTCAGAGGATCCCCATGTAGCAGTATCCTCCAGACTTGCCTGATAGTAAGAACATCGTGGGGTGGTTATAAAAAGATTTCAAGTCCTTTCCAGAAGATTCTCCTTCAGGAGCCTAACAGAAGGACTGAGAATCTATACTTACAGCGGGTGTCCCAAATAATTCATAATATCAGACGAGTTTGGAAAGTACAGCTATGACAGCAGTTTAAGGTGATTTAATTATTTAAAGAAGAATATATTTAAGAGCGGTTTTGGAAATATAGAATTTTTTTTGCTTTGTAAAATACTTTGGGTACAGTATTGATTATTTAGAGATAAATTAGTTGCTTTTATTATGCCACCAGTATCCTGTTTAATGTTTAAATCTACAATTCTCCTTTCCAAAACGTGTACAGAATATCCACCAGAATGGATAAAATGAAAACGATATGGAACAATTGAACTCTCACACATTGCTGGTGGGAGTGTCAATTAATCTAGCCACTTGGAAAACTAAGTGGTAGAATTTACTAAAGCTGAACAAATACATGCCATATGACCCGGCTGTTCTTCTCCCAGTATATACCCAACAGAAATACATTCATCAAAAGTCATGTACTGGATATTTTTAGAAACACTATTCATAAAAGCCCAAACCTGGAAACTATCCAAGTGCCCATCAGTAGTAAATGGATAAGTAAATTTTGGTATATTCACACTGTGGAATGCTACAACACGATGAGAATGAACAATCTACAATGACGTGCAACAGAATGAATGAATCCCACAAACATGTTGAGTGAAGAGATACACACACACACACACACACACAGACACACACAACAAGGCTAAAGTGTGCTATTAGAAGTCTTGAGGGGATGAGTTGGCAGGGAGTCCAGGAGGTGATTCTGGGAAGCTGGCAATTTTCTCTTCTTGTTCGAGTGCTAGTTGTGTTCGTTCTATACAAATTCATCAAACCATATACACTTATATGTGAAATTTTTTTATATTTTACTTCAGTGTTTTAAGTATTAAAAGTCTGCTAAGTTCTTAGCAGGCGCCCTGGTGGTGCAGTGCTTAAGAGCTCGGCTGCTAGCCAGATCCACCAGCCGCTCCTTGGAAACCCTGTGGGGCAGTTCTGCTCGATCCTGGAGGGTTTCTGTGAGTCGACAGCAGTGGGTTTGGTTTTTGGTTTTAGGGCAATAATACTGAACCGCGCCTGCTCCAGAGACATGGACTTCTTATCTCCTCATGTAGATGCTAACAAAGATGTAGAATTCAGGAGGTGTTGGTATCTTATGAGAATCGACACGACAGCAATGGGTTTTTTTTTTTAAGTACTTAGTAGGGAGACCAGGTGGCGCAAGAGCTAAGCACTTAACTACTAACCAAAAGGTTGGCAGTTCAAAGCTACCCAGCAACTCTGCAGAAGAAAGACCTGGAGATCTGCTTCCGTAAAGATTACAGCCAAAAAAACCTTATGGGGCATTTCTGCTCTGTCATATGGGGTCACTATGAGTAGGAATCAACGTGACAGTGTACCTAGCAACAACAAATTCTTATTAGTATAGTGCTAATGTCATTTTCCTTGTTTTGACAATGTGCTGTAGTTCTGTAAGATGTTGCCATGGGGGAAGCTGAGTGTACTGTTTTTGCAGCTTCTTATGCATTTATGATTATTTCAGTGTAGAAATAAAAAGCATTTAAAGGGATGCTAAATCAGGAAAATTCCATTACTCTTGGGTTTAAAATGGCTGAAAAAGTTGTATGAGATCTTCTATATAGCCATATTAAGTATTAAAAATTGCTTTGAAAGAAAGTGGTGGCAGGAGCCCCTGTTTTCTATGTATTTCTTCTTGTGAGAAATCTCATCCTTGATAAGCAACATTAGTGTTGTTTTAAAGCCATAGATTATCATCAACCTATCTAAATGACAATATAACCAATCTTTCAGTAAATTAAAGTCGTTACCAAGAGGTATTTCAGTGGATATTAAATACCTGATGGTTCCAAAGTCTTTGTATCTAGACACTCTCCGTCATACCTGTTAATCCCTTTGTAGTTTCTCATGAAGAGTTACAAATCGGTATTTTCAAGATGGTATCAGGGAAAGTGGACATTATAGGCATATATCACACTTTTGATAGTACTCATGCTCTAGCAACTTCTTTGTCTATAGGATACCTCAGTTGAGATTTCTAAAAAAAGTAGTGTTATAACCTAAAGTACCTGTTTTAAAAAATTATTGTTTTTTTTTTTTTTTTCTCTTTTGCTGCAAAGGTTATTCTGGGATTTTGTTGCAGGGTGGGGAAGGGGGCAATGGAGTTTGCTGTTTGTCTTGAGCTGTAAGCATGATGGGTATTCAGACAGTGAGCTGTGCGGGTTAGCGACCTGCATTGTGATGAGTATGCCCATCTTTCCTTTTCCGTCGGAACAATTTTCAAAGCCCTTTTTCAGGATTCTTCACGGTTAATGAGTTTATCTGTGAAGTTCCTTTGATACCTCATTGCAGTTAGATACTAAAATTCATCAGTAAAATAATATCAGACCTGGGTAATTCAGACTGATCATGATAAGCAAACAGTTTGGTTGTAGACCTGTTACCTTTTAAATGTGTTTGGCAAGTTCATGAATGTATTGTTAGCTATCACTGGATATGGTTTTAAATAATATTTTTACTCTCCAAGAGAGCACCATCCATCGAATCAGTGGTCTTTAAACTGTGTGTTCTGCATTTTCCAGGTGTTCTGTCTTTAGAAGTGCGTTACGACAATCCTTCCTTAGTTCATGAGAAACAAATTAATCCACGGGGAATTCTCAGTTTTGACTTCCGGCAGTATTATTTTTCTTAAAACCTACCATTTGCTAAAAGAATGCCAGCAAACAACAACGTAGCTATTTAAATAATAAAGGAAATTAACCCCAAACTGCCAACAAGGCATCATCCTGAATTTAATACTGCTCATATTCTTGGATGTGTATTATGTTACATATACTGAACAGAGTTTTGCTGCTGTGAAATTTATTCTTAGTTTTTATGATAGAATTAAATTTATCAGTATTTCATGCTGTTTCTGCAGAGGGTGTGAGCTTCACAGAGAATAACAGCACCTCTTGATGCAAAAAACATTCTTAATTACTGAAAGGTTGGAAATTCAATGGCATTCTAAAAATATGCTGTTCTTAACGTTGCAAAGAAGGAAGAATAGCGAACAGAGGTCATTGACTTCATTCCATTAGCACAACAAAACGTGGAGGGCAGCCCCCGTGTGCCACGTGCTGAAGAGTGGAATCTGTGTACCTCACAACATAGTGGGGAGAGCCTTGCTTTAATAGATAAAGATCAATAAGTAAAGATAATAAGCGTAATACTTGCAAAAGAAATGGGTTTTTCTCAAGGGTTTAAGCAACATTTTCATCTAATTAGCATTTTAGAGAGCCTTGAAAATGTCATGGATAATAGCAGACAGATCCATCTTCAAATTAGTATTATTTTAATATCAGAAAATATGAATTAGTGACACTTTATTAGCTGTGTTGCTTTATATAAACTTTAAAAACATGTTTAAGAAATGCACTTTAATCAAATATACTTGATGATTTCTTTTTAAATTTTTGCTTAGGGCGACTGGCATGGGCTTTTTTAAACTCTTTGTAATTAAATCCCAGACACAACCAGAGCCAGAAGAAGCCAGGAGAGTGACGGCGTTGAATACATTTTCACTTCCAAGCATTTGTTTGAGACAGATGTACAAAACAACAAGTATGTGGCAATTTTAAAACAATCTTGTGTGACTGTGGTTTTTAAGCATGTACTTCTACATCCAGCTTTAGACAACTGGAAGTTCCCCTCCAGTTGAAATGTAGTGTATTTTTTATAATATTTGAAACAAAACAAAAAGATGATAATTTGGCTAATAATAGCTATCAGTCTTCACCTCTAATTTCTAATAACCTAGACCTTTTCCATTTCTGTTAAGTGAAACATAGAAGAATTATTTTGCAGAATAAGGGAAGGTGGCTAATGTTTTATTGTGACCTCTTTCCACCCCACTAGTTGAATCCTAATATATAATTTGGATAAAATTTTATCTTAAAAATGAATTAACAACCATGTAATATATCCCTATGGAGCACAGTTCTACTGTGACACACGTGGGGTCACCAGGAGTCAGAATCGACTCGCCGGCAGCTGTTTGAATACATCCCTGATGCTGCAGTCCCCTCCACACATGCTCTTTCCCTCTTTTGCTCGTCAGGAAGCTGAAATCATGGTAGTTACCTGGCTTGTGCCATATTCTCTAGCTCGCTCTAAGTTGCTTTCTTCCCCCAGGTCCCACCCCTGCCAGGTTTTCCATTTACTTAACCATGACTATTTTAGGGTATCAGAGAGTAATATGTGTTTCAATGCAGGTTTGTGGGATTTTCTTGAAACATCAAAATGCCTTTTTTTCGTTTGGCCCAGCGGTTGTGTTTTTATAGCGCACCATCGGCTGTCCTGGCTCCATTAGCCACCACCCAGCTCCTCCTCTACTTCTAAGTCGAGCTTAGTGTGCAATGAAATTTCAGTAGTTTCTATTGTTTGGCTTACTCACTGTTTTACTGCATTACATTAGTTCTGAAAAAGAAGTGATGGAAAACATGAGGGTACCGCTGGACTGCAGCACTTTCTGTTTCCGCTTAAGTGTAATACAAGCAAGTGTTACTGATTTGGAAATGTAAAGTAGAAGATTTTTTAAAATTGACATTCTGAAGTACTTGGCTCTATTTATTTTATTAAATGGAGTTTATTTTATTAAATATGTTCAGTGAAAATACCTCTTCCATATGAATTCTGTATCTTGCTAACTGTAATTTTTTTTTAAATTTACAAATGATTCTGATACGTCTCTAATTTTCTGCAGGTTTATTGAATATGGTGAATATAAAAACAACTACTACGGCACCAGCGTGGACTCGGTCCGGTCTGTGCTAGCGAAAAACAAAGTCTGCCTGCTGGATGTGCAGCCGCACGTAAGTGAACAGCGAGCTACTCTGCGCTTCTCTGGCCCCTGTAATCTGCTACGCTTCGTGTGAGCATTTCAGTAGGAGGTAGATTTGAAGTCTGCTCACTCTTGGCATCTGTGTGGCTTTTCTAAACCACATTTAAGACAAAAGCATTTAAGTGTAATTAGAGAAGTCTTTTGTGAAAGAAAAAAAAGCCCTGAAGGTGGGGGAAATACTCCAAGATCTGTGTTTGTAACTCTTGTTTATATTCAGTTTTTGCCAGTTACAATGACTGTTAGATATTTCTTCTAAATATTTTGTATTTTTATAAAAACCTTACACTATTATAGGTATAATGTATGTTGTGTATTATGTATGATAAGTGTTCACATTTTTTAATAGTGGATGTTTTGTTTCTTGGTCTCTTTCTTTGATTTTGGTTGTAAGTGTGCCCTGGAAGGGTCAGCCAGCCAACGAGAGCTGAGTGGCATTTTACAGGAATTGTGATGAATGAGATCCCTATTGCAGCCGTCAGGCTGATCTTTGCCCTTCCCTCTGGGAGCTCTTAGGAACATTCTGGACTGAGAATGTATAGTGGAAGAAACCATTCAACCTTTGGCGTTTTCCTCATCACTCAGAAACCATAGACATGTCCTCCGACATGGCTGCACCACGGGATGTGCCTTGTGCACAGCCTGGAAATTCCAGAATGCCCTGGAGAAGCCCCGTACACCCTCCATGGTTGTTGTCAGGTGCCGTCAAGTCAGTTCCAACTCACAGCGACCCTGCGTACAACAGAGCGAAACACTGCCTGGTCCTGCATCATCCTCACAGCTGTTGCCCTTAAAGAAGATAAATCTGGAGTACAGGGGTACCAGGACTCAGCAGGGAGGCTGAATCCTGACTTAGACACCAGCAATGAATGGGATAGTTCTGCTTATGAAGAAACTCTGCCAGTGTACTAGTCACTCCAAAAGTCCCTCAAGTGCTCACCTACCCCTCCCTCCCCGCCCCCACCACCACTACTCTCTCTCACACTCACACACAGCCTGTCTACCTAACTTTTCAGTGCAATTTATGATATATATTCATATTCTAGAGCCATATAGATAAAGAATATCACCCTACTATCAATCACCCTTGATTATAGATGAGTCCCAAAGCATAGCCTGAATAGCATAAAGTATTTGATGAGGCAGATTGGTAACCTTCATGGGGCGGAGGAGCCTGCCCTTTGAGGGCATTCTGAAGGGCAGGAGGAAAGAGAGAGCTTGTTTGGGGTCAGGAAAAGATCTGAATGGGATGATTGGAATACTTCCACGCACGAAAGTCTTTCTGTTTGACTCACAGTGTCTTTTGAGTATTTAATTTAAAAACCAGTTTCATAGTATGGTTAGCCACTTCTGTTCGATATTAATTATAGCACATTTCACAACATTTATCTATGCAAGTTACATTCTCTAGGCAGCTTTTCAGAGGTATTTATTACATTTAATTGTCAATGACTCATTGAATAATAACATAGACCTACTGACCTTAATTAGAAAATGATTTTAAGAATTTTCTCATTAGACAGAAAATTCCATTTTATTGTAAAACTCACTCACGATGTTATAAAGAAATACAAGAAAACGTATTCTTTTTTCTTGCAGACAGTAAAGCATTTAAGGACACTAGAATTTAAGCCTTTCGTGATATTTATAAAACCTCCATCAATAGAACGTTTAAGAGAGACAAGAAAAAATGCAAAGATTATTTCAAGCCGAGATGACCAAGGAGCTGCCAAACCCTTTACAGTAAGTGTGACGATGGTCGGCAATACTGCGTCAGCAAAGCTGGAAGAAGGTGTGCAGCAGCAACCACCTTGGAAAGACTATAGTGTTCGCTGTTGTGATCCAAAATCTGGAAAAGATAGAATTGCATTTAGGTGCATATATTTTGAATGACTGACCTGTAGTTGTCTTTTGTGCGTCTATGAACGGATCTTCATATGAAGTTGACTCAAAAATATTGAGTATGCATTTGTGCATACAGATTAGATTTTTGTGGATTGGACATTTATAGAACACTCATACCAATTAGTTTTCAGAGTAGCCTTATTCTTAAAGTGAAAAAAAAAAAGCCAAAGTCAGTTCCTGTTACTCATGAAGACGAATAGACTAAATGAAAATTTTAATAATCTGCCTTTTTTGTCTCTTTGCCATCAGTGATCAAATTTCGCACAGTACAAGAAAAAACACCTTTTTTGAGTATAGGGCAAGTAGACTCGTATTATTACCCAGTAATATTTGTATTTCCTGTGAGTGTTTTTAGAAATGGAGACTGTAGTATGTTAACGATCATAATGGCTTCTGGCAAGACCTTTCATTGTTTTTTGTTTTTAATCTCAAGATAATGTATTCTGCCTTTGGATCAAGATAAAAAGCTAAGAAATGAAATGTCAAGAACTATATTTTTGTTTTGTTCTTTATTAGCTCATCTTTAGCCTTAGTCTATATTAATTTATAAACTGTTAATTGTGATACCAAAATACAGATTACATTTTTGATCCCCAATATTTGATAAATATTTTTCTAAAATAATGACAGTACATATCCGTGCCGACTGGGTATAATCATGATGTTAGTTACTTGGTGTTCTTAATTAACACTGAAGTTAAATTCTTTATTGTTGTGCAATTTTATGTGACATTGAAATGTGGACTCTGAAATTATTTCAGTATGTTGCATTAGAAGGAGTTTTACTGTATACTATTTATAAATTTAAAGGTTTCTCAAGATAATAAATGGTAACATATTCTTAGGATTTGGCTCCATTAGGTTTATGCATATAATTATATAGTCTTGAGTTACAGAGCCAACTAAAACACTTTCAGGTTTCAAAATGCGAGTGTGAATGGCTTCTGAACCACTCCTAATGAGAAGTAGGCAGGGCGTAGTGACTCTTTATAAATGTGTTCAACTCTGAAAAAGTAGTTTGTGTTATAAGTTGCTTGCTGTGCGTAAGCACAGATAATGCAATCAGTCAGAATATCAGAGTAAACAGTCTCACCCTGCCCCCCGTAGCTATTTTAGAACAGAAATATCCCCGTTATGCTAACTTAGTAACAGATTATCCAGAAATTCAAGGAAGGCGGGAGTTTTGGGTCTCATCAGAGCAGTTCAGTTAGAAGCAAATCAGAGAGAGAGTGTTGGAAGTTATGACTCCTGAGGAACTTATGGTTAAAGAGGGTAATTCCCATTTCTGGTTGAAGCGAAGGATTGAGCACAAAGTCAGCCAGTGTGGGATGTTTGCATTGATAGGAAGTGATGTAATTGCCTGGTTAACCAATTTAAAAAAAAATACTTCCCTTTGTAGGAAGAAGACTTTCAAGAAATGATTCAGTCTGCACAGATCATGGAAAGCCAATATGGTCATCTCTTTGACAAGATTATAGTAAATGATGATCTCACCGTGGCCTTCAATGAGCTAAAAACAACTTTTGACAGATTGGAGACAGATACCCACTGGGTTCCAGTGAGCTGGTTGCATTCATAACTAAGAAAAATTCCGTAACCCTTTTCTATAGACTGCATGATTAGAATAAATTCAGTTACCATTTTGGTGGGAGGGTTTTTTTAATCTGTATCGACTGTCATAAATGGACGATCTTGCTAAGACTGAATGCTGGTTTTGTTTGTATCTTTTTACAGCCTTATTTCAAATATGATGTGTGAGTGTAAGATCCAGAATCAGCATGTGCACAGCACTGTGTTCGAAGCAAAGCTTTGAGCTGTCTGGTTGTCTGTAACAGAGCTCCATCTCCAGGGCGAGTACTCTAAAGAGAAACAAGGAGAGAACAGAGTTCAGGGCCTCAGCTGTCTCAGATGTGGTCACTGCCATCACGTTCGCCTGTTAGCAGCTGAGGGTGTTAATAGCCCCATACAGATAGGGCAGCGGCACTGGTTTCCCGGCAAATCATCACAGATTTTGCTGGGCTGGCAGTAACAAGAGATCCTGTTCACTAAAAGTGTGAGCTTTTTCTTACGTACGCACAATATGTTCACAGTGGGTGCGTTTTAAAATCTTTCTTAAAGAAACTACTGAAAATTTGCCTTGAGTAAGTAGCCTTCATGTTATAGCTTGAGAAGTGCTTTTGAAAATAGTTCAGTGACTCAACAAATATTTAATAAGGGAAAATAGACTTTTAAAAACTACGTAGGTAACTTTAAAAACCTTTCCTTATGGTATTAATTTTAATAAGAATGGTGATATCTCGGGGGTAAGTCATGATTACAAAGGTCATTTTTATTTGAAATCACCAAAAAGATACTTGTTTTTTTTTCTTAGCTGCCTTTGGATTTTCCCGATAAATTATAAAAAAGTGATTCATATCCTAAAAGTAGACGTTTTACACGTGATTGATACAGTTAAAGAAAATGTGATCATTTTTTAAACATACGCAATTTGATTACCACACATAGCACTACGATATATTTTAGAAGGCTTTTCTTGAGATGTTAACTTATTTCTTTATCATTGAAACGATTCTGAACACTAGCGAGATACTGTCCTAACCTTGCCATTTGCAAAGAAGTTTAAGGAAAAATCTCACACGGTAAATATTTAGATGGGATCTCTCATTTTTCTTGATACTGCTGATCTTCAGCAAGTGAATTATGTAGTTAAACATACTAGAAATGTCCGTAAGCTGTATAGGAGAACACGTCCTGCAATTCTTGCATGCATAAGACCCTGCCAATCAAAGATCATTGCATCTGTGACTTCAAAAGAGAAAAAATATTATTTTTTGTTGATTTATAAAGAGTTTAGATGTCATGTTGAAAGAAAAATAGTATTTAGTGAAATTTTATATATTTATTAACTATTTGAAAGGCGTATTTTTTTAATAATCAAATGGGGCTATTCATGAAATAAATTGATTATATGTAAAGGTGTCATAATTTAAAATAGTGGTTTTATGAATCAGGGTCAACATTCCATGTAAATATTTGACCTTGATTTGTTCCCAGAGTGCCCCACAAGTGTGTTCAATCTGCACTGCACATGCGAGAGCGCCGTTCACCGCATTTCCTTCCGATGTGTCAAATTACACGTTAGAAACAGAAATGAAAACCCCTCCAGCGGCCTTGCACACATGCTGATCGTAAGAGTTAGATAATTAGACTAATACTGCTTAACAGCATCATCCAAACAGTAAGGTCTAAGTTTATCAATTAAATAGCAACTAATTTAGTTTAAAAAAAAAGAGAGCCGAGAATAGGGTTGCCAAGCCACACTTTAAAATAATACGTGGCTGGTCCAAAGTACAAGTCCTAAGTAGGTATATTATTTGGGTAGATTATTCTCTTCTTTGAACACTGACTAAAGTTCCTATAAATTAAGACTTACTGTACAAAGAATAATGGGAAATGTACAATAACTCAGGCAGTCATCTGAGTATTTTAGGCAGTCCAGGTCCCTTGCTCTGAAATACCGACATTGATTTTTTTTTTTTTCATTTACAGATAATCTCCTCAGCTCTTTATTGTGGAGGTAGATGTGGCTTAAGGTGGTGGAAACTGAATCTTTTTGTTGGTGGTGGTGATGGGGGTGTTACAAAAATATGATTTTTCAGAGCTCTTTCCCTGTTTAGACTAGAGCTGACCAATATTTTTAAAATAATTGGAAGCAAAGGGGCACTTCAGCAACTGGAGAAAGCTCTTCTCAGGTAGCACACGCAGTCTAGCGGGCAATGCGTACATGGCCGTCTTGATGCCTAAGAGATCCGGTTAAAATTTAATGAGGCCAGGCCGGTTCCAAAGTCTTGTTAACAACTGTGGCAGGAGGCCCTTGATTGTGTGCTTTTCTTCACCCCACTTACTCCTCCTCTCCCTAAACAGGAAAGTAGCTTTGTTCCTCACTGGTCGTTGTTTTAGCAGGCTGCTCCCAAAGATGTTAGCCAATATATAAGAGAAGGGGAATATTTACTTTAAATCCGTATACTTAAAAACCAAGACCAACAAGGAAACTCTGTAGGCCTGTGACTGATAAGTTAGAGTTGGTTAAAAATAAAAAGGTGAAATGGAAGTATAACTTTTCCCATGACTTTCCTTAACAATATGGAAGTCCTTGGTATCTTGAGGCTAACATTCCTGGTATTGTTTAACATTGACTGTATCTAAACTGTAATAATGTTAAATTGACAACTGTGTAAACTTCTCAGATTTACCAAACTACGTTGCTAAAAGCCTCCCGAAGATACAGATTTGTATTATTCATTTCCTTTTTGACTAGTACAAATTGATAAATTAATGGAAAACCTTTGTTTTTAATAAAGTATCTTTAAAGTATGTGTATACTTCCTGGAAACTTGTTTTTGCACTTGAATATTCTGTTATACTGTTTCCCATGGTGAAGAAATTTTATTTTATTCTCTGATATCAGGTGATTTGTTTGCACTTGCCATGTCTAAAGTTTTTTCAGCTGGACATTTATTGATTTCAGCAGGGTTGTTGGAAGGGTGGAATTCACTAGTCTTGCTCTTACATATACAGTACAGGAGTTCAAAGATGTGGAGAAGTGCAGTGGGATGGGTGACCCAGGACCATCCGTAATGGGAACACCCACTCCCCACCTTCTACCCTCTATTCTTCACCCCCACCTACCCAGGGACGATTACCCAATAAGCAAGGTACACATGGGCTTACTGTGCTTACTTAGTCATCTGTGGTGCACAGTTTCACCTGCTTTTCACCACGTCAGAGGTGTGGTGACACCCATGTGAAACCGTGCACCACAGATTAGTAAGTGAACACAGGTAACCCCGTGCGTATCTTGCTTACTGGGTAATCCATCCCTGCGTGACCCACCCAACCCCGTTGGGATTAGAGCGTACACCTGAGATGTGAGAGCTGTTTGGTAAAGCTAAACTTCTCCAGCTGTGCATCCGAGGACACACTGCATCTGCTTATACAAACTAGTTAGTATTGACACTGCTTCGGCAGTTAGCCGATTAGTCCCAGCTCTCCCTTCACGGAAAGGCTACCGTGTAGCAGCAGTTACAGAGCATGGGATCTGGAGCCAGCATTCTTGAGTTCAGATTCTGGTTCTACCTGTCACCAGCTCTGAAACCTTGGGAAAGTCGTTTAACCTGTCTGGTCCTCATTTTCTCATCAGAAAAACGGGGCTAATAATAGTACTTACCACATAGGGTTGTTGTGGGCATGAAACGAAAGCATTAATTCATGTAAAACACTTGGAACAAAACCTGGGGTAGAAGTAGTAATTGTGAGCTCCTATTTTAAAATGATCATTATCACATCACACAGTTTAAAAATAGCTGCCTAGGGACTCCGGCAAGATGGCGGTCTAGGCAGAAGCACCACGCCGTCCCTCCACAACAAAGATCCGAAAAACTAAGCCAAACAGAGAATCAA
>NW_004444096.1:1032601-1042128 GCF_000243295.1 Trichechus manatus latirostris | reverse complement strand
AAACAGCATGTGTGTTACTGTTACATGAGAAACTATCTGTTCTGTAAGCCTTCACCTGAAGTACAATAAAATATTAAAAAAAAAAAAAAAAATAGCTGCCTAAGTATTCTTAATCCCCTACATAAACATTTCCTCTGTTAGTTAATCCACTGGAAGTTTCCTAATAATTTCTATTACTAGCTGTGGTTTTTTTTTTTTTTTTTTTTTTTTTAAAAAAGTCCATTTCTGCCCACCAAGTGATACATCAAGAAGTAATTAGGTAATCCCCAAGGGGGACGTAAAGTGATTTTTATTTTTAACCACTGTGTATGCAGTATAGTTAGTATCACTTTGAAAAACATACCCCTTAAATTTGTTAATGCCCTTTCTGCTGCTGTTATCCTTCCTTTTCAAATGTTTGCCCAGTTGTACTTAAGCTTCTAGAGGGAAGGAAATATTATACTTTTATAACAGCTCTTACGTATATACAGACACACATAAACCCAAACCAAACCTTGTTGCCATTGAGTTGATTCTAACTCGTGGCGACCTGATGGGCCTCAGAGTGGAACTGTGCTGCTTAGGGTTTTCAACGGCTCTGATCTTAAGGAGGAGCCCTGGTGGTGAAATAGTTAAGCACTTGATTGCGAACCGAAAGGTCAGCAGTTCAAACCCACCAGCGGCTCTGTGGAAGGAAAGACTTGGCGATCTGCTCCCGAAGATTACAGCCTAAAAACACCCTATGGGGTGGTTCTACCCTTCATATGGGGTCCCTGTGAATCGGAGTCAACTCAACGGTACACAATAACAACAACGATCTTACAGAAGTAGATCACCAGGCCTTCCACAACATCACTGGGTGGATTTGAACCATCGACTTTTTGGTTACTAATTGCGTGCAAACCATTTGTGACACCTAGGGACCTTCTGACACATGTACACAAGCATTAATTACCGCTTGATCAAATTGCCGTTATTAGTCATTGAATGCCTGTGTGATTCCCAGACGTCTCACGTAATCCTCACAACTACTTTATATGGAAGACATCTTCCTACTGTATTTTACAGTTGCGAACCGAGGGGCGGAGCATTAGGTACCTTGCCCCAGATGACACAGCGGAGAGTTGTGGAATCTGTTTGAATCCTGGTCTGGCTTCCTCCAGTTCTTGCTGTTTCCACTGCGTTGTGCTTCCTGCTGTTGCCCTGAAGTTTGAGCTAAAGCTGGGAACAGGTAGGATTTGGATAACCAGAGGAGTAATTGTTCATCATTCTCATAATTATGCAGTTCATAGTTTTGTTTTGTTTTTCCCCCCGGAACACTGATGTTTTAACTAGATATAACTTGATGTATCTATCCCTGTATGAATGGCTTAATTAATAGTGGTTATCGTCCAAAGCATACAAAAACTTTTACAGCATAATATGCAATTTTCTGTTTCATCTGTCTGAGTCCCAGTCCCTAGAGATGAATCGTGACTGATCCAAGTCAATCATAATAATTTCCTCTTTGCAGAGATTGATCTGGGTGGGGCCTGCTACCCAGTTGCAGGCAATGCCTTGTCTATTGGGGGGGGGGGGGCTATGAGAAAGACCCTTTTCCTCGATTTAAATTAAGCAAACAAAAACTACGTGAGAAAAAGTCCTTTATGCCCCTGGGCCCATCCTTCCTGCCTGAGATGCTTCCATTATGGTGTGACGCTTGCTGATATGTGGCTGTAGTAATCCTTAACCCTAAACCAGAGGCCAGGGTACTGAGGGGGATTGTGAGGTACGGGACCCCTTTGCAGTGGACAATTCAGCCTTTTGGTCTTGGTGCTGAGCGTAGGGCACACCTGAGGCCAGCGAGTAGGAGCCGAGGGTGATGAGAGGGGTCACCTGGGGGCGCCTGGGGAGCCCAGAAAGCCTGGGCAGAGGGAGGCTCACTGGAGCTGCTCCGGTTAAACAGTGCGAATATTCTGCTCTCGGAGGAGGGATGAGTACGTCCCCCGGTTCACACAGAAGCTCTGTGTCCATGGTGGGGACGTCAGCCTGGGAGATAAGAGACTGAGAATTCTTCAGAAGAGGCCAGCACTAGTAAGAGCAGAAACCCTGGACCTGGTAGAAGGGGCCTGGAGAAGCAGAAGCCAGCGTCTGCTGAACAGAGAAGCGGGCCGAGAACTGTAACACGCTTAGAGCTACGACAGCATCCGAAGCAGCGGTAGGAACTCCAGCTGAGAGTAAGACTCCAGAGGCAGCTACACGGGCTGCACTCAGAGCAGTTCTGTCGTGATGCCAACCCTGTGCTCTCCCAACGCTGCTGGTTGGAAGCTGGACCAGTGGCGAAGGGGCAGAGCCAGCCAGGAGGAGCCATGGAGAGGCAGAGAGAGCGAGCCACCACAACGATGTGGCATCTGACCTGACAATATGAACCCAGCACCTAAACCGCAGTGCACCTGCTAACACCTAAGACATGCCCAGCCAGTGACATAAGAGTAAACACATTTCTCACCGTGAAACTTACTGTTTGCTGTCTGCTTTCCACGTGCTAAAGCTGTGGGAGCGTCTTGTGTGTTCTGGCTCTGATCAGATGGATGGTATATTCATGGAGGAATCGCTCTGAGGGAACAACCTGTGTGTGCACCCCAATAATCTGTATTGTTGAAACAGTGACCAAGGAGAAAAAGAGAAAGATCCTGAGTCCATGATGTCATTAAACTACAGACCAGTCCTGGGACTTCCTTCCTCTGATTTATTGTTGAATGAACAGTAAGTTTTCTCTCGGTCTAAACCACTGTTAGGCTGGTTTTTACTTGCAGCTGAAAACAGTCGTAATTGAAAGCAGCACCCATGAGCAACCCAGGTCACTCTGAGTATCTCCTTGCACTTACTCAGCTGTCACGTGCCCTGCATCAACACACTGATTGAACTTTTAAACACTCTGGAACCTACAGGGTGAATCAAAGCAAGAGTCTCCATTTAAATGTTTCTGTTTCCTTTTTTTCCCCTTTACAATATGGATAAAGCTTTAACCTTGAAGTTCAGGTTTGGAGAGAGTTGTCCTTATTTATATGTTGGCATTTACAGATCTATCAGGTTTTGTGTTCTGACCTTATTGGTCACTCACAATATAAACTAAAAGACCAAACACTAATGATTCTACCATTTTGAATAAAGCAGTACCTATTTAATTGCTTTAATTTGACTTGGGCAATAATGATACCAAAGGGTTACATTTGTTGATCCCTTCCTCTGTGCCAGGCACTAATCAGTAGTATGCAAGCTGTGTTCATTAACTACACTTGAACAGAAAAGATGAAAATAGAAATACATATATAACCCTGAAAACCATGGTTACAGAACACTATAATTGCTGTAAATGTTAAAAACTATACAGTATAAAGCTATAACAAGAAAATACTACGGGAAATCCAGGAAATACCTAAATAACTGGGAATGGAAGTGGGATGGAGGCAATTTTTATTCAGAGTAGTCAAGAAGAGTCATTTCTGAGGTTGATAAACTAAGAAATATAGGTTTTATTTTTTTAAAGCGTCAAAGGCAATCACCCATAGACTTAAATACAAAGAGGAATCATAAAGAGAATCCATAAAAGGAAGTGACAGAGACAAGACCAGATGATCTGTTATAACAAATTTAAATGGCATGAACTCATGTATTAAGAAACAATTCCTCAACTACATTAAAAAAGAAAAAAAAATGGAACTACTGTATGCTTCGAGAAGAGAAATATTTAAGAGTTGACAACAATATGTCAAGCAGATGCCAACAAAAAAGAAAACGGGCACAGTAATATCAACATGGAGTTAGACTTTCATGGTCAAAAAGTCATGTTATACTAAGTAGGGGTATAATCCACAAAAGGAAGAACATCAAAGGCAGAGGAAAAGCTTGAAGAAACCAACAAAAGCACATTCTTTGGTAACCTTTTAAACACTTCTCTGAAACCCTGAAGATGGGTTCTAGATGGTCTGTATACCGTAATTGGTAAGGCTGATCTGATCTGAAAGAACATTTTGTCCTGCACCCTGAGATTGCACCGTCTAGCCAAGGGCCCACTGAGCAGTTAGCAAACATGATCCAAAAGTAGGTCACAAAGAAAACCTCATCAAATGCTGAAATATTTAAATGCCTCAGATTACATTTTCTCTTCACAATTCAATAGAACTGGAAACGAGTATTAAAAAAGGCCTCCTAGAAAATGCAATTTTTTAAAAATCATTCTGATAGTTGAGAAATAAAAATGGAATTGCAGATTATCTAGAAAGTAACTACGAAACTGTCAGTATCTATGGAATATGAATAAAAATGAACTAGGAAAAT
The DNA here is from genome assembly GCF_000243295.1 of Trichechus manatus latirostris. Taxonomy (NCBI): domain Eukaryota; kingdom Metazoa; phylum Chordata; class Mammalia; order Sirenia; family Trichechidae; genus Trichechus; species Trichechus manatus. Next base: position 1,037,829 of record NW_004444096.1, on the reverse strand, counting down.
GTACCTTCAGAGCTTTTCTAAGAAAAATAAAAATAAACATTGGCTCCAGCAGCTAGGGAAAGAAGAATATGGGTGATGTTTTGGCTAGGTTATAAAGCACAATGAGTTTTCCAGGAAGGCAGCACTGGAAATCAAAGGAAGATCGTACTTCATTTTGTTCATACTTTAGCAAGAGTTTTTTACCATTCTGGATAATCATGTCACTAATGGCAGTCCTACTCATGACCTTTGAGTCTCCAACATGGCGCACCTCCAGCCTGCAAGGCCTGCTGGGCGTGCACAGTTACTGCATGCACCTGACAACTATTGTCTTCTAGGGACATGGTGCTGAAGCGCATACAGATCAAAGGTGCATTATTTTATTATCAGTTACATTTGTTTTATTCCTTACTGGCAATGGATTTTCATTTTAATTATGCAGACTACATTATACATGGGTTTCATTTCAGGGTAGCAAAATGCTGTTTGTTATAAAACTTTCTTACAGGCAAGGAGTACAGGGTTTGTCAGGCTGACTGTCGCTGCGTCAGATACATGGCCATTCAAATCCCACCTGTTTTACAGCCTTTAGTTTCATTGCTCATTTGGATTTAATGTTATATTTTGGTCTGACGAGTATATAACTGAACATAAATTAGTATCAGACATACTGGTGCTATGTACAGGCTGCTGAAGAAGAAAAAATATCTTTAAAATTTAGAACATTTTCAAAAAAGTCTATTAGGACTGAATAAAATAATGAGCATGGCTGCAGAACTGATTATTAAAAGATCAAGCTGATAGACTCTCCTGGAACATAATTTAAAAGCACGTTGTTATGTTGTTGTTAGGTGACATCAAGTCGGTTCGGACTCATAGCGACCCCATGCACAGCAGAAGGAAACGCTGCCTGGTCCTGCAGCATCCTCACAACCGTTGCCATGCTTGAGCCCATCCTTGTAGCCACTGTGTCAGTCCATCTCGTTGCGGGTCTTCCTCTTTTTCACTGACCCTCTACTTTACCAGGAATGATGTCCTTCTCCAGGGACTGAACCCCCCTAATAACATGTCCAAAGTATGTGAGACTAGTCTCACTGTCCTTGCTTCTAAGGAGCATTCTGGTTGTACTTCTTCCAAGACAGGTTTGTTCATTCTTTTGGCAGTCCACGGTATATTCAATATTCTTCGCCAACACCATATTGCTTTTTAACACTTTAAAGAGTCTTGCAGCTGATTTGCCCAACGCAATGCATCGTTTGAGTTCTCGATTGCTGCTTCCATGGGTGTTGATTGTGGATCCAAGTAAAATGAAATCCTTGACAACCTCAATCTTTTCTCCATTTATCATGATGTTGCTTATTGGTCCAGTTGTGAGGATTTTTGTTTTCTTTATGTTCAGGGTAATCTATACTGAGGGCTGTGGTCTTTGATCTTCATCAGTAAGTGCTTCAAGTCCTCTTCACTTTCAGCAAGCAAGGTTGTGTCATCTGCATATCGCATGTTGTTAATGAGTTTTCCTCCAATCCTGATGCCTGTTCTTCTTCATATAGTCCGGCTTCTGGGATTATTTGCTCAGCATATAGACTGAATAGGTATGGTGAAAGGATGTAACCCTGATGCACACCTTTCCTGACTTTAAACCATGCAGTATCCCCTTGTTCTGTTCAAACAACTGCCTCTTGATCCATGTACAGGTTCCTCATGAGCACAATTAAGTGTTCTGGAATTCCAGTTCTCCACAATATTATCCATACTTTGTTATGATCCACACAGTTAAATGCCTTTGCATAGTCAATAACAGGTAAACATCTTTCTGGTATTCTCTGCTTTCGGCCAGGATCCATCTGACATCAGCAATGATATCCCTGGTTCCATGTCCTCTTCTAAATTTGGCTTGAATTTCTGGCAGTTCCCTGCTGATGTAAGGCTGTAGCCACTTTTGAATGATCTTAGCAAAATTTTGTTTGCATGTGATATTAATGATATTGTTTGATAATTTCTGGATTTGGTTGGATCACCTTTCTTGGGAATAAGCATAAATATGGATCTCTTGCAGTCAGTTGACCAGGCAGCTGTTTTACAAATTTCTTGGCATAGATGTGTGAGCACTTACAGCGCTGCATCTGTTTGTTGCAACATCTCAATTCGTGCCGCCCTTTTTAATCTTCTGTTCAGCTCTTTTACTTCATCATTTTTTCCTTTTGCTTTAGCTACTCAACTTTCAAGAGCAAGTTTCAAAGTTCCTTCTGGCATCCATTTAGGCATTTTCTTTCTCTCCTGTCTTTTTAATGACCTTTTGCTTTCTTCATGTATGATGTCCTTGATGTCATTCCACAACTCATCTGGTCTTCGGTCATTAGTGTTCAACTTGGCAAATCTATTCTTGAGATGTTCTCTAAATTCAGGTGGAATATACTCAAGGTCATCCTTTGGTTCTTGTGGACTTGTTCTAATTTTCTTCAGTTTCACCTTGAACTTGCATATGAGTAATTGATGGTCTGATCTGTAGTTGGCTCCTGGCCTTGTTCTGACTGATGATCTTGAGCTTTTCTATCTTCTCTTTCCACAGATGTAGTCTATTTGATTCCTGTGTATTCCACTTGGTGAGGTCCATGTGTACAGTCACCATTTATGTTGGTGAAAAAAGGTATTTGCAGTGAAGAAGTTGTTGGTCTTGCAAAATTCTATCATGCGATCTCTGGCATTGTTTCTATCACCAAGGCCATATTCTCCAACTACCAATCCTTCTTTGTTTCCAACTTTCACATTCCAATCACCAGTAATTATCAATGCATCCTGATTGCATGTATGATCAATTTCAGACTGCGGAAGTTGGTAAAAATGTTCAATTTCTTCATCCTTGGCCTTAGTAGTTCGTGCATAAATTTGAATAATAGTCATATTAACTGATCTTCCTTGTAGGCATATGGATATTATCCTATCATTGACAGTGTTGTACTTCAGGATAGATATTGAAATGTTATTTTTGATGATGAATGCAACACCATTCCTCTTCAAGTTGCCATTCCCGGCATAATAGATCATACGATTGTCCAATTCAAAATGACCAATACCAGTTCATTTCAGCTCACTAATGCCTAAGATATCGATCTTTATGCATTCCATTTCATTTTTGACGATTTCCAATTTTCCTAGATACATACTTAATACATTCCACGTTCTGATTATTAATGGATGTTTGCAGCTATTTCTTCTCATTTTAAGTCATGCCACATCAGCAAATGAAGGTCCCAAAAGCTTGACCCCATCTATGTCATTAAGGTCGACTCTGCTTTGAGGAGGTAGCTCTTCTCCAGTCATATTTTGAGTGCCTTCCAACCTGACGGGCTCATCTTCCGGCACTGTATCAGACAATGTTCCACTGCTATTCATTTAAGCTTTTCACTGGCTAATTCTTTTCAGAAGTAGACGGTCAGGTCCTTCTTCCTAGCCTGGCTTAGTCTGGAAGCTCAGGTGAAAGTCCTGCATCTGTCGGTTTGTTGTACTGTGGGGGCTTGTGTGTTGCTGTGATGCTGGAAGCTATGCTATCAGTATTCAAATACCAGCAGGGTCACCCATGGAGGACAGGTTTCAGCTGAACTTCCAGATTAAGACTAGGAAGAAATTTAAAAGCATAAGGGTGAAAGTTGAGAAATATATTTGAAACTCAGAAAGTAGATCCAAGAGATCCAATATCCACCTAACAGAATGTCCCATATGGGGAAAATGAAGCCAGAGAAAAGAAATAATAGAATAAATTTCCCTAAATTGAAGATATATCTTCAGATTTAAATAAAATGCCACTAATGCCCTACTGGAATATTGCAAAAAGATTCAGATAGTTCCTCCAGAAATTTGTGAATCCCAATGGGAGAAATGTTACTTCAAAGGAATGAAAAATCTGACAGGCATCACCCGTCTCATCTGCAACAGGATACTGATGACAAAAAATACCAAACCCGTTGCTGTTGAGTCAATTCCGAGTCATAGCAACCCTTTAGGATAGAGTAGAACTGCCCCATTGGGTTTCCAACGAGCAGCTGGTGGATTCGAACTGCCAGCCTTTTTGGTTAGCAGCCGAGCTCTTAACCACTGTACCACCAGGGTTCTAAACGTTCAGTGGGGAAAATGGATATGAACCCAGAGTTCTATAACCAGCCAAACTATCATTCAAAAGTAACGATAAAATGAAGACACATGTAGACTTACAAAGACTTTTAAGACATTTTCTATTCTATATATTTTTCCTGTAAGAAAAGACTTTGAGATACACTCCAGCAATGAAGAGGACTTTATGAAGGGAAGGTTTGAATAAAAGACAGTGACATCAAGTAAAAGAACTAGCAAAACTTACAGGCCATCCTAAATAAAGATTTGGGCCCAAATCCCTGCTATGCCAGTTCCTAACATGTTCCTCATGCAAACCTCCCTGTGCCTCTCTTTCTTCATCTGTAAAACGGAAGTCATAATAACAGGTCTGACGTGATAGGGTTCTTAGAGACGCTCTACATAAAGCCTTTAGCACAGCAATTGGCGTCTGGTAAACGCTCGATAGATATTTAAACAACAACCAAAAACACTTGTTGCCGTCTAGTCAGTTCCAACTCATAGCAACCCTATAGGACAGAGTAGAACTGCCCCATACAGTTTCCAAGGAGCAGCTGTGGATTCGAACTGCTGACCTTTTGGTTAGTAGCCAAGCTCTTAACCACTGTACCACCAGGGCTCCCAATAGATATTAAAAAAAAAACAAAAACCCATTGCTGTCAAGTCGATTCTGACTCATAGCGACCCTATGTAGGACAGGGTAGAGCTGCCCCATAGAGTTTCCAAGGAGCACCTGGTGGATTCGAACTGCCGATGTTTTGGTTAGCAGCCGAGCTCTTAACCACTGCGTCACCAGGGTTTCCGAGCAATGGAGCCCTTGCCCTAATAGGTATTAGCTATTATTATATAGATGTTGGGACTTCAACGTGCTAAAAAAATTTGTATAGGGCAGTTTTGAAGCTCCATCAAAATTTAAAATGCACATGCCCCTGGACCAAACAGTTCCATTGACATACTCATATTTGTATAAAAATGTTAATTGCAGTAGTAGTTATAATGGAAAAATATTATAATCAATCTAGCTCCATTGATAAATACAAAACTAGTTGCCATTGAGTAGACTCCAACTCATGGTGACCCCATGTGTTTCAGAGTAGAACTGTGCTCCGTAGGGTTTCCAATGGCTGGTTGTTTTTTTTTTT
>NW_004444096.1:986946-1025309 GCF_000243295.1 Trichechus manatus latirostris | reverse complement strand
CATCCATTTCTGAAATCTTGTTGTTTATCTTTTGGATTTCTAATTGTTGTTTTTGTATAATTTATAGTTGTGAATTTATTTTGGCATTTTGTTCCTGCATCATCTTCCTGAACTATTCCAATTCTTTGTATTTTCCATAAATTTGTCTATTTTTTCCTCATGTTTGTCAGCTTTTTGCCTCAGTTCTTGGAAAATTCAGAGTATTAGTGATTTGAATTCCCTATCAGGTACTTCTAGTGCATTTTCTCCCACAGTAGAGTTATCTGGTGTTTTAATTTGGATGCCTACTGGAGCCATCCTGTCCTGTTTTTGTAAATGTTTTGATATTGTTTGCTGTTTTTGGGCATTTGGTAGATATTTCTCTCATTTATTGATTGTAGATTTTTTTGTTTCGTCCTGGCTGTTTTGTCTCCCACTGGACGCTCCATGAGGCTGCTCTCTCGTACCCCCATTTGCTGGTCTCCGATAGGAGTCCAAGATGGTGGATCCGCGCTCCGTTAGCTGGTAGGGGACCTCTGCATGAATCTCTCCTCGCTCTCCATTCTCTTTCAGTATTCTCACTCCATTTGGTGCTCGGCTGAGTTCTTTCTCTCTTCATTTGATGTTCTAGGGTTTCAGGATTGTTGATTCTCTGTTTGGCTTAGTTTTTCGGATCTTTGCTGTGGAGGGACCGCGTGGTGCTTCTGCCTAGAGTGCCATCTTGCCGGACTCCCCTGGTTTTTTGAAAGCAGATCACCAGGCGTTTCTTCCAAGGTGCCTCTGGGTTAGGGAACAATAAGCAATGATATAATATTGTTTGGACTACTATATCACTATTAAAAAAAATGAAGTAGGTCTTTTTGTATTATAATGTAATATACATAATATATATAGGTATAGAAAGATGTTATATTGCTATGTGAAAAGGCACACACGAATGATACAGAAAGGTACAAAGCTGTAGGTGGTGGCATGCCTGAAGGGTGTCTGTGGAGGTGCCAAAGAGCAGAGTGCTCACTTTTTAGTGTGTTCCTTTCTGTATTATTTTTTGTGTAGCATTTTATGCTTTTATAGTTTGATATTTTAAAAAAATGAATAAATGCCTCACAAATGTCACCCCTCACCTTCAGTTATAACGTAGCGGTCTTTGTTTTGTGGGAAGTGTGCCTCGATCCGGATTCTGGCGTGTCCAGTATGACTGGCTTCTCCTGCTCGCCCTCGTTAGCCAGAAGTGGGTTTCATTTTGGCTTGACTTTGGAGAATGATCTATTATGAACGTCAGTGTTTAAATACGTGTTCTCCAAGTTTCCTTTACTTGGTTTCTCATTTTCTGCCAAAGTGGTATTTCTCAAGTTTCCATATTTTCCCAAAATCTTTGTTCTTTTCTAGAAACTTTCCCGGGACAATCTCACTCACGTCAGTGGGTTCATCTGCCAGAAGACAGGACGGGAACTCTTTTGTTCTAGGAACTTATTTAATAAGTGATCTCACTCACATCTCACAACAGTCCGAAAGAATGTGGTGTCCTTGTTTACTTACAGAGAAGGGAGATGTAGTCTGAGAAACCCCCGCAAGGTTGTGCAGCCAGCAGTGGTACGAACAGTTCAAACACAGAGTTGCCTGCTTCTAAAACTATGTTCGACTTTCCTTTAATCCATACTGTGGTCTATACTCTTAATCACACGGGTTATAATTATTCATTTATAGATTTATCCATGACACCTATTCACTGTGTGCCTTAGTTTCCTCCTCTGTAAAGTGACATTAATGCCCACTTCACTAGGATTGTTATGGGGATTAATCCTGGATTGTTACTTACAATAATGTTCACACCTGTGCTTGCCACATAATGTTTGCAATACAAGTGTTTCGATTTTTTTTTTTTCCTTGAACTCTAGACCTGCATTTCCAACTGAACCACCACTGCCGCCGCAGATAAATAGGCAGTGATAATTTAACTGAAGGCCCACGAGGCTGCACTGTGCCAAAACTGCTGCCGGCTTCTGGTTTTTCCAGAACGGCGCTCTGCTCCCCACCTGTTACCACTCGACCTGGACAGCTGGATGTCAGAACTAAAAGCTTCACAATCCAAAGCAGCCCTCCACTTGGTGCAGCTGTCCTGGTACCTGAGGGCAGCATCCCTGCCTACGGGGTGGATTGAGCACCCTGCTTCAGCGTCTTCTCCCGGTGCAGACCCCTGGCTTGGGGACAGAGTCTCCAAGGCTTGAGGCAGAAAATCCTTCTCCTGGGTCTCTACTCTGCCAGCCGCCTGGCTCCCCTCACCCAGTCCTGTTTCCAGGCCCAAGGTGCAGATGGACAGGGCAGGGCACGGTCAACTACTGGGGCATTGTTCTCCTGCCCCTTGACCTGGAGCCCTGGCCCCGTGACCCCTCACCAGCCCTGTTAATTTTCACCCTTACAATGAGCATAAATCTGAAGTCCCTTTTCGATTTCCTGCCAGCGGACCTTCATCAGAGCCCCCCAGCCCACCTGGTAAGTGCGGCTAGCATTTCGTCCTAAGGAGAAGGGTTGGGGGAGGAGGGTCTGGATTCCTTCCCTTTCAGAAGGTTCTTGGGCTCTTTATGACTTTGTCCCAGCAGGTGTTCAGTCTCACATAACCATCACTTTTCTGCCTCTTATCCCAGCTGAGGCCTGTTTTAGAGAGACCACTCTATAATAATACAGCACTTAAAAAAAAAACAAAAAAACCTATTACTGTCAAGTCAGTTCCAACTCATGAAGACCCCATACACACGAGCTCCGAGTAGAACTGTGCTCCAGAGTCTTCAATAGCTGATTTTTCAAAAGTAGATCACCAACCCTTTCTTCCAGGGTGCCTCTGGGTGGACTTGAACCTCCAATCTTTCAGTTAGCTGAGTGTGTTAACTATTTACATCACCCAAGGTCTACAGGCACATAGTCTAGACCTGTGGAGTCAGGGGAAGCTACCTGGAGAAAGATAAGCTAAACCAAGACCTGAAAAAAAAAAATAGCAAAGTCAGCCTGATGAGCAGGACAGCTTCTTGAAGGCTTAGCAGTGAGGAGCTGGAAGAAGCTCAGCAGGACTGGATCGTAGATTTTGAAGGTGGTGGCACAAGCTGAAGCTGACGAGATAAGCAAGAGCCATATCCCGCTGGGCTTTAGAAACTCTGTGAGGGAGATCAGCCATGTTCCAAAGCAATGAGAAGAAAAGAAATGATACCGATGAGAGATGGCAGTGGCCATGGGGATGGACAGATGGTGGAGAAATTGTGGGGTTAGAATCAGCAGAACACTATGATTGTTGGGTGTGGGTGGTGAGGCAGAGGACAGCTACTGGCATGAGTCACTGGGGGACAGTGGAGCCAGTTGGGGTGAGTGGGGAAGGATGAGTCCGAGTTCAGATGTGTTAAGTCTGAGGTGCCTGTGCAGAATCCGGGTGACAGTTGGGAATGTTCTTCTGAAGCTCAGGAGGAAGACACAGGCTGGACCGATAGATCTGGGAGTCATCGCCGAACAAATGGGAATCTAAGCATGGAAGACCTCCCAGAGAGACTGTGGGATGAGAAGAAAGGAGGGCCTGGGATGAATGGAATTCTGAGTGTTGCCTGCATCCAAGATGCAGACAGAAGAGAAGGAACTGCGGAGAGTTCATAAGGAGATCAGCTGTGATCGGAGAACCAGGAACCCACAGGGTCACTCAGGCCACAGAGGCCAGTATCAAGGAGGGAGCGGCCAGGAGTGCCATGTGCTGACAGAAGGCCCAGGGAGGTCAGGCTGTGCAGCATCCACTGCGTCTGGATTATGGACGATCTTAAGGACGTTCCCCTTGGGTTTTTTTGCAGGGGGTATGTTTTAAGAAGTCACTCAGTGTCTATGGATTAAACAAGTCACTTCACACCACAGAAAGTATTTAATAAACCCAAAAAAAGGAAAGAGAATGTAACGACAGAAGAGCTTCTGTCTCGGTTCCCTGAAACTGAGGCCCTGTAGGAAGCTGGTCCCAAAGTTCTCCAGGGTTCACTGAAGAGACGTCAGTTTGCTTATTTTTTTCATCCTTTTAGTTGTCAGAAGTTTAAAAATGACTCCTTGACGTTATCAGTGTTTCAACAGTCAGGTCTCCATTTCCTCCACAAGGTAGCAGTCTGGTGCAGATCCATAAAAATGAGGAGGACAAAGTGCTTGGAAGGGGCCTGTCACTTCAGACAGGGGCTCCATCTCTACAACCGCAGGAAAAAAAGCAACCGAACAGGGCTCCATTACCTCTGCTTCCAACAAGTCCCCTTTAATGCAAAATCCAGTCCCAGGTCAGTTCCTTAAATGGATGCATCTCTGAGTGCCAGCTCTAAGAAGAAACAATGCCACATGTTGAGGGAAAAGGACGAAGATGGTGTTATGGACTGAACTGTGTCCCCAAAAATATGTGTTGTAAACCCTAACCCTGATACTTGTGGATGTAATGCCATTGGAGAATAGGTATTTCCTATTTATTATGTTAATAAGGCCATATCAGCATAGGATGTGTCTTAAACCAATCACTTTTGAGATAGACGAAGAACAGGTTAGGCACAGAAGCAAGGAAGCACAGATGCGGAAGACAGATGCCACGTGAAGACAGCCCAGGGGCCCAGGAACAGAAGCTGAAAAGAGACAAGACCTTGCCCCAGAGCCAACAGAGAGAGAAAGCCTTCACCTAGAACTAGTGTCCTGAATTCGGATTTCTAGCCTCCTCACTGTAAGAAAAGGAGCCCTGGCGGCACAGTGGTTAAAGTGCTCAGCAGTTGAAACCAAAAGGTCAGCAGTTGAAACCCACCAGCTGCTCTGAGGCAGAGAGATGTGGCAGTCTGCTTCTGTAAAGATTACAGCCTTGGAAACCCTATGGGGCAGTTCCACTCTGTCCTTTAGTGTTGCTATGATTCCGACTATGAGTTGGAATCGACTTGATGGCGACGGGTTTGGTTTTGATAACTGAGAAAATACATTTCTGTTCATTGCAGCCACCCATTTGTGGTATTTCTGTCACAGCAGCACTAGGTAACTAAGACAGATGGTCATTCCGGTCACTGTCTGTGTGATCCCTCGTACTTCCAGGAACGGAAGCTGCTGGCCTTGGAGTGGAATGGCTCAGGCCACATCATTCATAGCTCACCCTTTATGTAAGCCATCAGGAGCGGCGGCAGGAAGGTAAATGCCACCAAGGAGAGAAGGGTGGGCTGGGCTCCTCGGTGAATGAGAGATGCCACAGTAGCAGTTCTCTAACAGTTCTCTAAAAAGGATCCCATGAGGGCGCAGTGACAGTAGGAGAGCTGCATGTGCCGGGAGGTATCGCCGAGTCCAGCGACACTGCAGGAGAGCCCGCCGACTTGGTCTCTGGTAGTTGTTGTAAGAAGGACAAGCACAACAGGAAACTGGACATCACAATGTGTCCAATGCCCCACATGGAGAGCTGACTGCCCGTGGTGCTGGGGACGACCAGCTTCCCAACCGAGAGCATCTCATCCAACGTTGGGCCCCAGCTAGAGCTGCTGGGACAGCATGTCTGTGTCTCTTAATACACTTTATTTATTTATTGTTGGAGCAGTTTTAGGTTTACGGAAAAATCGTGCAGAAAGTACAGAGTTCTCATATATTATCTCTTCCCCCTTAACTGTTTCTCTTCTTATTAACATCTTGCATTCATGTGATAAATTTGTTACAATTGATGAACAAATATTGATACATTACTATGAACACTGTTAACACATCAGGATGAATTCTTAGTGTTTTGCAGTCCCACAGGTTTTGACAAATGTGTAATGTCGTGTGTCCGCTATTAGTGTCATACAGAGTAATTTCCCTCTCCTAACAATGCCCTGTGCGCCACCCATTCATCCCCCCTGCCCCACTCACCCACTCATACCCCTGGTAACCACTGATCTTTTTACTGTCTCTCTAGTTTTTCCTTTTTCAGAACGGAAGTGAAGAGGACATGAAGCACTTACTGATGGAGATAACAGCCTTAGTAGGGGTTACACCTCAACGTAAAGAAAACAAAAATCCTCACAACTGGACCAATAAGCAATATTAGGACAAACGGAGAAAAGATTGAAGTTGTCAGGGATTTCATTTTACTTGGATCCACAATCAACATCCAGGGAAGCAACAATCAAGAAATCAAATGACTCATTCATTGGGCAAATCTGCTGCAAAAGACCTCTTCAAAGTGTTAAAAAGCAAAGATGTCACCTTGAAGACTAAGGTGCACCTGACCCAAGCCATGGTGTTTTCAATGGCCTCATACGCATGCGAAAGCTGGACAATGAATAAGGAAGACCGAAGAATTGATGCCTTTGAATTGTGGTGTTGGCAAAGAATATTGAATATTCCATGGACTTCCAGAAGAACAAACAAATCTGTCTTGGAAGAAGTACAGTCAGAATGCTCCTTAGAAGAGACGATGGCAGGACTATGTCTTACATTCTTGGACGTGTTATCAGGAGGGACCAGTCCCTGGAGAAGGACATCATGCTTGGTAAAGTAGAGGGTCAACGAAAAAGAGGAAGACCCTCAGTGAGATGGATTGGCACAGTGGCTGCAACAATGGACTCAAGCATAGCAATGACTGTGAGGATGGTGCAGGACGGGGCAGTGTTTCGTTCTGTTGTACACGGGGTCGCTGTGAGTCGGAACTGACTTGATGGCAGCTAACGACAAGAACATAGTTTTGTGTTGTCCAGAATGTCATAGAGTTGGAAACATAAAGTATGTACTTTTTCAGGCTGTCTTCTTTCTCTTAGCAATATGCATTTAAGGTTCTTCTATGTCTTTTTGTAACTTGATAACTCATTTCTTTCTATTGCCGATTGATATTCCCTTGTATAATGTACTACAGTTTGGTTATCCATTCACCTTTTTAAGGGCATCTTGATTGCTTCCAGTTTGGGGCAATTACGAATAAAGCTGCTATAAACATTGATGTGCAGATTTTTTGCATAGACATAAGTTTTTAATTCATGTGGGTAAGTACCTAGGAATGTGATTGTTGGGTTCAATGGTAGCCTATGTTTAGCTTTGTAAGAGACTGTCAGACTGTCGTCCAAAGTGACTCTACCGTTTTGCACTCCCACCAGCAATGAATAGGGTGCCTGTTGCCCAGCATCCTCACCAGCATTTGGTGTTGTCAGTGTTTTGGGTCTTAACCGTTGGAATAGGTTTGTAGTGGTATCTCATTGTTATTTTACTTTGCAACTCCCTAATGACATCTGGAGTAGTTTGAGGGAGGTACTGGGCATGGAAGTAAGGTTGTAGAGGGTTAGAATGTGAGAAAGTAAAAGATATAAGCATAGAACCTCTTAAGTAAGTGTTAACTTCTCAAAAAGCTAAGCTTGCAAGTAGAGATGAGGGTGGGGAGTGATTACAGGGGAAGTGGGGACAAAGGAAGGTTTAAGAAGAGTCTCGACCATTTTAAAATAGAGACAAGAGCACTTAGGGAGAAGGTGAAGATGTAGGAGAGAAAGGGAAGATATTCAATAAAAAAAGGGACTGATAAGGCAAGAGATGATGAAATCATTCGTTCCTGTAGAAGACTTCTCTCTTGAGGGATGTTTAATGAGAGCCATGAACGAAGTGAGAGAATGATCCTGTGGACATTGAAGAGCAAAGGAAGCCAAGCAGAGAAAACAGCAAGTGCAAAGGCCCTGAGGGTGATCAAGGACTAGTAAGATGACCTGCGTAGCTGGAACACGATGAGCAGGGGGAATGTGGTATGAGACAAGATCAGGGAGGTCGTGGGGGAAGATTACGGAAGACCTCGCAGAATGTGGTGAGGACTTTGAGTTTTGCTCTGAGCGAGATCAGAAGCCTTTCAAAGGTGTCATGGATTGAATTGTCCCCCAAAAATATTTGTCATCTTGGCTGGGTCATGATTCCCAGTATTGTATGATTGTGTAATCTGATGTGATTTCCTTACGTGTTGTAAAATCTATCATTATAATGAGGCTATATGTGATCTCCTTATGTGTTGTAAATTCTATCACTGTGATGAAGTTATGCTGATGAGGTTTACAAGGTTAGATGGTGTCTTAATCCAATCTTTTTTGAGATATAAAAGAGAGAAGTGAGCAGAGACTCATGGGAACCTCATACCACCAAGAAAGCTGTGCAGGGAGCAGAGTACATCCTTTGGACCTGAGGTTCCCGTGCAGAGAAGCGCCAAGACCAAGGGAAGATTAATGACATGGACCTTCCTCCAGAGCCAATGGAGACAGTGTTCCCCTGGACTGAATTTGGACTTGTAGCCTACTGGACTGTGAGAGAATAAACTTCTCTTTGTTAAAGCCATCCACCTGTGGTATTTCTGTTGGAGCAGCACTAGATGACTAAGACAGAAGGTAAGCAGAGAAGCGACAATGTTTGACTTGGGAGTAAGGCTACCTCTTCTTTCATGACTGGAAGAGGATAGATGAGTTTGTAAATTGGAGGAAGAAGGCTGAGGTTGGTTCCCATTCAATTTCTTCTGAGGTAGAAGGGAGGTCAGCTGCTGAGGGTGATGCATTTTGATGTGAATCTCTTCTGATAGAGCTGAGTCTAAGCGGTCTCGTTACAGCCTAAAATTACCCTTTTTATATTATCGAGAATTTGTGTGACAGGCATCCCTCTTTCTTTGTCCCTAAACCCCACCCCAATTATGGGGATTTTCAACTTCTATTTTTTCCTACTACATTGCTTGAGAATTTATGAGTGAATATTACTTTGTTAATAGAAAGTATTTTTTGTGTAATATGTTATAAGGAAGAAGTTAGCCTTCAAGGGACTATCTGTAAAGGTATTTTAAAACACAGAGTATGAATTCCTGAGATTACTGGGAGACTTGTTATAAATTGACATGAGGATGCCCTGTGCAGCCTGGAACTGAGAATAAGGGATCATATCATTACCCAAATGTTTTTCCCCTTAAGTGTCTTCAACTTTACAGGATAAATCAGAGAATTTGAAATGCATACCTTTCCAACAAGAGAATATTTGTCTTTGAGCAGATACTTTATTAGAATGATTGATGGTCCTTTCTGAGATGACTCGGGATAACCATGTGACTTAAAGTTATGTGGGGTTTGTTTGCCAAACTGTGTCTAATCCCACCCGATCCCTATAAGCTCATCCCTGACCATGCTTCAGCCCTAACCTGTACCTCATTCCCAGACCCTAGGCCAATATCTGTGATCTGCAGTGGGTCCAATCTCAGAGGTTGGAGAAGCTGTCTGTTTTACATATTACTTGACAATAAAAAATATCATAAAGCTACATTTTCTTCAACTCAGAATGCCTCATTAATAAAGGTTTCATTAAACAGCTGCCTCAAAGTGCCACGTGCTTTGAGTGAGCCAAGTTTCAATAGAGGAGAAGAAGTAAAGAAAGCATTCTTTAAAGAGGAAGCTGAAGATGCCTAGGAAATGTTTTCCCATGATGAGTGAGGAAAGATTTTTTTGGGGGAGCAGTGGGTGGTTGGTGATGGGAAAGGAAGTATAGCGAAGTATGGAAATAAGAGTTCAGTGTGGATGGGTGACTAGAGGGGCTGACGTCCTAGGAAGTGACCAAAAGAAACAGAAATCATGGCAAGAGTTAGCCGAGAATTCTTCAAACAATGAGTCCCAGCTCTTGCCTGGACCGGGGGAAACTAGTAGTTCCAATAGTCCGTCAGTCATGTTGGTTGACTCAGCAGTTTGCACAGGTTTTGTCTCAGTCTAGATCCATCTATCCCATGTGACAGATGAACTGACGGATGTCCACCTCCCCGCCACCCTGCTTGCGTTCCCACTGCTATGAGGGGAGAAACTTGGGTTTTGGAAAAGAGCTACTTAGAGATGGTGTCTCACATCATTCAGATAAAGGCATTTGCCACTGACATGGCCGTTTATAATGAAAACATGCCCAGGAGAGTGTGCATTCTTATTCAGAATGTTACCGATTGAATTGTGTACCCCCAAAAGATATGTTGAAGTCCTAACCCCTGTACCTGTGAATCTGGCCTTGTCTAGGGAAATAGGGCTTTTCTTTGCATAAATTATCAGTTACATCGTACAGGAGTAGGGTGGGTCCTAATCCTAATCCCTTCTGAGTGATATTTTATGAAAGAAAAGGACAGACACAAAAACGGGGTCACACACAGAGGGTAGACACCATGTGAGTATCCATCTACAAGCCAAGGAACACTAAGAAATGCCCAGGGCTACAGAAGCTGAAAGACACAGAGAAGGATCTCCTCCTAGAGCTGACAGAGAGACAATGCAGCCCTGCCAACCTGTCGATTTAGATTACTAGCCTCTGTTCAAAAGTGGTTGCAATAGGACATTGACAGGTAACTTCCAGATATACAAGGTGGATTCAGAAGAGGACATGGAACCAGGGATATCATAGCTGATGTCAGATGGATCTTGGCTGATAGCAGAGAATACCAGAAAGATGTTCACCTGTCTTTTATTGACTATGCAAAGGCATTCGACTGTGTGGATCATAGCAAATTATGGAGAACATTGTGAAGAATGGGAATTCCAGAACACTTAATTGTGCTCAAGAGGAGCCTGTACATAGACCAAAAAGCAGTCATTTGAACAGAACAAGGAGATACTGCATGGTTTAAAATCAGGAAAGGTGTGCGTCAGGATTGTATCCTTTCACCATACTTATTCAGTCTGTATGCTGAGCGAATCATCAGAGAAATTGGACTATATGAAGAAGAATGTGGCATCAGGATTGGAGGAAGACTCACTAACGACATTATACAGATGACACAACCTTACTTGCTGAAAGTGAAGAGGACTTGAAGCACTTACTGATGAAGATCAAAGACAATAGCTTTCAGTAAGGATTACACCTCAACATAAAGAAAACAAAACTCCTCACAACTGGACCAATAAGCAACATCATGATAAACAGAAAATAATGGAATTGTCAAGGATTTCATTTTACTTGGATCCACAGTCAACGCCCATGGAAGCAGCTGTCAAGAAATCAAACGACTCATTCATTGGGCATATCTGCTGCAAAAGACCTCTTTAAATTGCTAAAAAGCAAAGATGTCAGTTTGAGGACTAAGGTGCACCTGACCTAAGACGTGGTGTTTTCAGTCACCTCATATGCATGCAAAAGCTGAACAATGAATAAGGAAGACCAAAGAAGAATTGACACCTTTGAACTGTGGTGTTGGTGAAGAATATTGACTATCCCACGTACTGCAAAAAGAATGAACAAATCTGTCCTGGAAGAAGTGCGACCAGAATGCTCCTTAGAAGCAAGGATGGTGAGACTTCATCTCACATACTTTGGACACGTTATCAGGAGGGATCAGTCCCTGGAGAAGGACATCATGCTTGGTAAAGTAGAGGGTCAGCAAAGAAAAGGAAGACCCTGAACGCGATGGACTGACACAGTGGCTGCAACAATGGGCTCAAGCATAATAACGATTGTGAGGATGGTGCAGGACCAGGCAGTGTTTCGTTCTGTTGTACATAAGACCGCTATGAGTTGGAACTGACTCGACGGCACCTAACAAGATTGACAACAGCCTCCAGAACTGTGCGATAATAAATTTCTATTGTTTAAAGCCACTCACTTTGTGGTATTTTTTTATGGCAGTCTTAGGAAACTAAGACACAGAGCTGTCATGCTACTGATTCTATTTCTCAAGGCATAGGGGCAAATTATGTCAGTCGGAGTACACTGGGAATACTATGCTAGGACGCAAAGAGTGTCTTCTCTTAGGTAAACATAAGAATCCCACCACAGCCGCCAGTAGGGGATCCTCTGCCATTCCCCCTCAGTCCTGGGACCAGAGCTCCTTTCTCTACCCACTGGGGCCAGCGGGTGGTCAAGCAAAGGAGAACCACGACAACTGTCCTGCTGAAGCCTGGGTTTGAGACATGAGGACATACGAGGCCAGCACGTGACTTAATCTCTCTGTGCCCATTTCCTCATCTTAAAAAACAACAGTAATGATAATGGTACCTGTTCGTAAGGTTATCATGAGAATCAAATTACTTAATACAAGTAAAGCGCTTGGAACGGTGCCTTGCACACAGTAGCTGCTCAGTGAACATTAGTAATGGTTGTTACTGTTGCTCCTACTCTTACTGCTGCATCTTCTGCTCCTGCTGGGCAATGAGATGGCCATATGAACTCCACAGTCAGCCATCCTGTGAATTTCAACTGTGTGATTCTTACGTGAAGTCTTCTGTAGAAGAATTGCTTAGAATTGCCTTAGAGTTTATTACATGTTTAGTCTGTACCAATGGGTGAGACAGATTTAGGGAATTGGGTGGGCAATACCTACACCATGGTATCTAGTTAGGCACTAGCTTCTCCCTTGTTGAGTATACTGTTGTGGTGGTGGTTAGCTCCATGGAGTCAGCCTTTGGTTCATGGTGACCCCAAGCACAACAGAAGGAAATGCTGCCTGGTCTTGCACTATCCCCATGATTGATTGTGAATCAGACTGTTGTGATCCCTCAGTTTCTCCTTAGCAGGTTTTCAGAAGCAGACCACCAGACCTTTGTTCCTAGTCCATCGTAGTCTGGAAGCTTCATTGAAACCTGTTCAGCATCATAGCAACATGCAAGCCTCCACTGACAGATGGGTGATGGGTAGACATGAAGTGCATTGGCTGGGAATCAAACCCAGGTCTCCTGTACGGAAGCGAGAATTCTACCACTGAACCACCACTGCCCCCTTGTTGAATATAAGCAGAGGCAATTACATGCCAGCAGACTAAAAAGCAGCCAGAGAAATTATAAAGCTGATCCTCTGATTTCCTTACCTCCTCCCCCCAGGTATTCTACCCTCTCCAAAAGGAAATCAGAGAAGGAACCCTGCCACACAGGTTACCGTTCGTGTTTTCTGGAAGTTACTCCAATATTCTTTCTAGCAAGCGGTCTACCATGTTTGGGTTGTAAATTTTTATGTCTCCATGAATATTTAGTGAACACTTGGAGGTTCTGTGTTGGACTGATAGAAAAGTGCCCTACTCAGTGTTCAAGGAAGAGGACCAAAAGCTTCTTTGTGAGGAGGTTCTGTGGACTGGACATTGTGGTTGATATCTCCTCATTCATTTGCCTGTCCTCCATAGTATAACTGCCTCAAGTTTTGGGTGGAATAAACCACATCTCCAGCTCCATGGAGAGTCCCTGATTGATCCAAGCCAACCCCTGTATTTCAATCCCCCTGCCACCGTGATTGGTTCAGGGATGCTCACACGACCCAGGCTGATCCAATCTGAGGTTGCCTAGTCAGTGATTGGGGCACTCACTGTCCCACTGGCCAAGAAAAAGTAGGCTTGGTTGACACTGGCCTCCATCTGGTAAGATGAGCAGACCAACCTATGGATGTTGCTGACATAAGGAAATGCAGAACAGATAACCAAAAAGCAAACCTATTGTCGTCAAGTTGATTACAACTCATGGCAACCCCATGTATTACAGAGTAGAATTGAGCTCTATAGAGTTTTCTTGGCTATAATCTTTATGAAATCAGATTACCAGGACTTTCTTCCATGGCACCACTTGGTCCTAATTGCCAACCTTTAGCTTAGTGGCCTAGTACAGACTGTTTGCACCACCCAAGGACCTGCAGAATATATAGGCAAACAGAATGTGGTTTGTGGCTAAGAGTGTTGAGCCGCCAGGGCTCCAACTGTGAGCACATATGGTACTTCTGGGTGGATGAACTGGACAAATACAGCCTGCAGGACTGTGACTTTCTGATTGGCGGCTCCTTTATGTGAATAAAATGGTACCTCTTTCTCCAGGTGGACTCAGCCCCATGCCTGGGCATAAGGATGGGTGAACAGAGGGCTTACTGGATTTAGTTCCCGTTAGCCCCATTGAGCAGGCACTTTGGAGCAGTGCACAAGCCACACGACCATACACTGCATCTCGCAACCTTGCCTGAAACCTGCCCTTCCTCTGGACCTTTCACATGAGCCATTATACCTTCTTTATTGATTAAATCAGCTTGAGTAGGTATTTCCTATTACGTGCAACTAAAATTATCCTAACTCGTACAGAACTTGTTATCAGAAAATTGGGTATTACAAAGAGCAGAGCCTACAATGTGGAATTGTCTGAGCTGAGAAGGTAGGCTAGATGGTAATGAGGATGATTCTATCCTAAGCTGGGAAGCGGGCGACCTTGTACGTTTAACCAGTAAAAAAACTGGTCAAAATATTTACAATAGTATTTTGGGGATCTGCTCATATTTCTATCTGAAGATATTTGGTGGAAAAATCAGGATCTTGGAGATTTTGAATATATTTTAGCCTTGAGTTAGGTCTTATGAGAGAGATACAAGCTTAGGCTGCATGTGGGTTGTTTGAAAGTAAAAAGGAAACATAATGTAATGGTGGGTCTCTTAAGTGAACTGACTTCCTTGGTCATTTGATGTGCCCGATTCCTCTGTAAAACATCCTTATTGAAGCCCACAGTCCACAGAATATTCTTGGCTGTGGGACTACCCTCTGATCCCCTGAGCACACTGGTTCCCATCACCTGAGTTTAATGACTACCAAATGTATTTGTCTTTGTCCCCAAACTTATTCATGCTATGTCTTACTTATCTAGTGCTGCTATAAAAGAAATACCACAAGTGGATGGCTTTAACGCAGAGAAGTTTATTCTCTCACAGTCTAGGAGTCTACAGGTCTGAATTCTGGACACCAGCTCCAGGGGAACGCTTTCTCTCTCTGTTGGCTCTGGGGGGAAGGTCCTTGTCATCAATCTTCCCCTGATCTAGGAGCTTCTCAGTGCAGGGACCCCAGATCCAAAAGACACACTATGCTCCTGTTGCTTCTTTCTTGGTGGTATGAGGTCCCCATGTCTCTCTGCTCAATTCTTTCTTCTATATCTCAAAGAAATTGGTTTAAGACCCAACCTAATTTTGTAGACTGAGTCTTGCCTCATTAACATAACTGCTGCTAATCCCACCTCATTAACATCATAGAGGTAGAATTTACAACACATAGGGAAATCATATCAGATGACAGAATGATGGACAATCACACAATACTGGGAATCATGGCCCAGCCAGGTTGACATCATTTTTTGGAGGACATAATTCAATCCATAACATGCTAGTTATGCCTATGATAATTATATAATTTAATTAAATATTGCAGAATTACAGAAATCAATGAACTATAAGTAAGAAAAGAGAGACGTCTTGTTTCATGAAAGTGTTCATTCAATGGCTGATTTTTTCAGCTAAGTTAAATGCTTTGGAAAGACGATAAAAGCTGATGGCTTAAAAACATTTGCCCTCAAACTATAAAAGATTGGGGAAATTTTGAACATTTAAAAGGACTTTGTTCACAGATATTTTGCAAAGGTGTTTAAACTCTCACTGCACATTAAAAAGAAAGAAAGAAACTGGAAATCTAGATGCCTTGACGCATTACGGCTGAGGTTTATGTGAGAAAGACCCGTGTTCAGAGGAAAGGTCTTGGCCTTGCACGAAAATATTGGTGAATAAATGAGTTAAAATAAAATGTTTATTCTATATATATAATTATACAATTTCAGGTTTCATTTTGAATTTAAATTGGCCAATAAGCAATCCTACTTCATTGTATAAGAGGCAACTACCATCTAACTTTGCTAAGAGATTCCTTTCTATGGGGCTGGCAGTCCACAGTGTCTAGGGGTCCAATAATCGGAAGCTTGTCAAGGTTGGAAAAGCTTAATTCTCCTTGACTAGCTAAGGTTAGTGCCAGAGAAAGCAGGAGAGTGGGAATGGCCCATAATAGCAAATTAAGCTTAGGCCTGACCGCCCCAGCACACACACACCCTTCCAAGTGCTATAGGTTACGCATTAGCTTTCTCATGGATGGGGGCAGACATCACTAAATTTTTAGGGAAACTCTATTTCCAGAGTAACTCCAAGCTTGGTTAATAAAGGTTGGTGATCCTTAAGGTCTGGTGCTGAGGGAAGAGACATTCTTTCTCTCCTCCTGGGTTGGCTGCTATCTTGCAACTATGAAGAAGGCAGGTACTTTGGTGACACTGTTGTGTTGCTGGGTCAAGGCTTGCTTGAAGTTTAGCCTGCCCCGTTTGTTTTTAGTTATATATGCTAAGAGATTCCCTTTACTGTTTGGATTTGGTTTTCTGTTTCCATATAGATGCAAAGAGCAGTCTTTGGCTTGAGATGGGAGGAGGCAGTGTCTAAAGTGATTTAAAATGCCGAACCAAATAGAGTACATGTCTGCTTTACAGGAGCTCTGAGAAATGTAAGTTTTTTTCTCAGCTAGTGATCTATCCAGAGATCTAATGCCCCACTGATCTCTTAGTGCCCCTCATAGGTCAATGCCATGGACAGCTGCCCAACTGGACTTCCACTTAATCTCTGTCTGATGTTATTATAAAGTTTGCTCTGCTCAAAGGCCAGTGGATGAATTACAGCAGGACACCTAGACTATAAGCCAAATGGGCCCTTTAAAGACGTCTGTATGGACAGACTGAAACATTACCTTAAGTAACTCAACAGAGCAACGTTGTCAAGATGGCAGGGAACAGTCAGGGTTGAATCTCCTGGCCTTGAGCAAAGGCATCGTGCAGCAGGAGAGAGTCCCGTGGTTGTCCCGCTGTGATGGGGGCCCTCCCGTGGGAAGTCTCCACCAGAACGTAATGTAGGAGGGTCATGCATCTGCTGACCAGGTCCTGGGCTGGTTTGCCCTCAGGTCTATTCCTCACTCTTGCCCTGGTCTGCTTTGTATTGCAAGGGGGTGATCTCTGCAGAGTCCCTGGATGGTGCAAATGGTTCCCCCACTAGACTGGTAACCGAGAGTCTGGAGTTTCACGTCCACTCAGAGGTGCCTCGGAAGAAAGGCCTGGAGATCTACTTCTGAAAAATCAGTCATTAGAAACTCCGTGGAGCATAGTTTTACTCTGACAAATGGGGTTCCCACGAGTCAGGGGTCGACTCGATGGCAACTGGTTATGATCCTTGCAGATTGCTTCCCAGGCTGTTATGGCCAGGGTGGACTCTAGTGGGAGATATGGGGAGGAAGGAGGGAGGAGGGAGAAGCTAGGGTATTTCTCCTGCTCCTTATCTGTTCCTGCAACATCTGATCAATAGCTGAGTCTCCTCCAGCTGCCCTTAGATGCCCTTAGCCCCATGTCTCCTCACTCAGGGGATGGTGGTGGCTTCCCCGGTGTTGTTAATCTCTGCATTGTCTCCTGTCTGCTGCTGGGCATCTCAGCAATTCTTTCCCCTGGGTAACAGTTTCCTGCATTAAAACCCTGATTGCTGTAGTATATAACCCAAAGCCCTAGAATATATTGTCATGATGATAATTATATCTGAAGTTTTTCGTCTCTAATTTGTTTCATATTTAATAAATGTTCGTGTTATTTTTTTTCCCCTTGCACTCTCAGCTTTTCTTCTATTTATGACTTAAAGTTACACTTCAGCTTATAAATGGGCTTTCTTGTTTTCTAGTTATGACATCTTGGCATAATACTTTCCAAACACCGTTTTATTATGTTCCACACTTAAAAAGCCACCTGGATAGTCTCCTTTCTAGTCTGTTTGTTAAACTATCTTTAAGCCCCCTTGCATGTTTTTGTAATGTGTAACGCAGACTCTGTTACGACAGGAAAGTTTCAGAAGACTTGTGCAGCTGGTAACTTTTTGATGATTTCATTTTATAAGTCCTTAGGAATGACTGTGGGCATTAAGAGGCACAATGAATATAATATCAGTTTAACAAAATTTGAGTGGTCTTATTTTTTACAAAGAAGTTAACATTTCTAGACACTGTGATTCCACCAGTGGTTTTCTCTCTAACGTTTAAAAAAGGACATTTAGCAGACATATAAAATGGGAAAAAATGGAAAAGTTGTCATAAATCTTTTATACGAAAGTGTTTTGCGATTGCTTCGGAAGGAAACAAGATGAGAAAGTCCAGGTGCTATTTGTTAAAGTAGAGGGTTGATGTTTCAGCATCTCGAAGGAATAAAATTAAAGAAACCAAAGAACATAGGTCACATGTTTGACGGTAACTCACCGGAGAAATCAGGCCCATCTGGCCTCTTGGCACGAAATAGGAATGTCTGAGACACGCCAAAGCAATGAGAAGTGGAAAGCGTGGCAGAAATCGCCAGACCTTCCTCCGTGTGCCCTGTCCTGGCCACGGCACTGCCCTGCGTGGCTCACAGCAGAGTCATCAGGGCTTCAGGCTATGGGACATACCTGCTTTTGTGACCGCTTACTCTGCTGATCCTACCAGCCACTCACTGCACCCCAAGTGCTGCCCCCAAGGGAGATCCCATGACATGGTTTGTCACTGGGGCTGGAAAGGTTGAGAAGATCTCTCCGTCATTGCTTCTCTCTTCTCAGTCTATACTCTGATGGACGCCAAGAACTTCATTGTTTGTGGCTTTGGGCAGCTGTGTTCCTCCATATACATTTTTCCCTCTTCAGGGTCTTGGCTTAGTAGACAGTTTGCAAGTAGCTAAAAAAATATTAAAGATTATTTAATATTTTTATTTTTTACACATTATATTTTAGAGCGTTTTCTATATTGGGCTGTATGATCACTCTCACTCTTTTTAATAGCTGTGTGATATTCCATCGTATGGCTGTACTGTAAACGTTTCACTGGTGCTGGTGGACACTTGGGAGATTTCCAGTTTTTTGATATTACAAACACTGTTGTAGTAAACATTCATGTACATTTTTCTTTGATAAGCTTTCTTGGTTAATTCTGTAAGAATTTCTAGCAGTGGGATTTCAGGGTCAAAATTTATGTGCATTTTATATTTTGATGGGTGTTTCTATACCGTCTTCTTGGAGTATCATGCCAATTTATACTCACAAACATATATGAGTGTGTTCATATACATTATTATTATTTCTTTTTAATGTTTAAAGCTGCTGAGTTTGGTTATTTACAGTCAGTATTGAAGGAAGGTGGTCCTGGTAATTGCACAAAACTTTTCTTTTCTGAGTGTTTTGAGGGGTTGGATTTGGTAAACAAATTTAGAAGCAGAAGCATAGTTAAATCTTCCTGAATAATTTCCAGAGAAAGAAGCTTGAAGGGGAGAGGCGTGGAATTCTGGAAACCAAAGACGGGAGCAATGAGACTGGGACTATGGGAAGGCAGAGGGGAAAGGATGGTTCTCCTGGGACTTCAGCAAAGGAATTCTGGAGAAGACAATGTGAAAAGGGCTTCAGATTCTCTGTTGTGGGCTGAACACTGGGCATCTCTCCTTCTTCTCCTCTCCAAAATGTCAGTAAACTGCACATTGATCACTACTATCTTTGAGTGCATTCTCCTGGGGGAGCTCAGCAAAGATGTCAAGGGAGCAACAGACATCTGAATGACAAGTGATACAGCCACTTTGCATGGGATTGGGAAAATCAAGACAAAGGCAAGCAAAGCACCTATGGTTTCATAGCCTTCAGAGAACCACTGTTACCATTTTAGTGGGTTCCTGACCTTTTTTTTTTTTTAATTGTACTTTAGATGAAGGTTTACAGAACAAATAGCTTCTCATTGAACAGTTAGTACACATATTGTTTCATGACATTGGTTAACAACCCCACGACATGTCAACATTCTCCCCTTCTCGGACTTGGGTTCCCCATTACCAGCTTTCCTATCCCCTGCTGCCTTCTAGTCCTTGTCCCTGGACTGTTGTGCCCCATTAGTCTCATTTTGTTTTATGGGCCTGTCTAATCTTTGGCTGAAGGGTGAACCTCGGAAGCAACTTCATTACTGAGCTAAAAGGGCGTCCGGGGGCCATACTCTCGGGGTTTCTCCAGTCTCTGTCAGGCCAGTAAGTCTGGTCTTTTTTTGTGAGTTAGGCTTTTGTTCTACATTTTTCTCCAGCTCTGTCCAGGACCCTCTGCTGTGATCTCTGTCAGAGCAGTCAGTGGTGGTAGCCAGGCACCATCTAGTTGTACTGGACTCAGTCTGGCGGAGGCCGTGGTAGTTGTGGTCCATTAGTCCTTTGGACTAATCTCTCCCTCATATCTTGTTTTCTTCATTCTCCCTTACCTATTATTTTTTATATGCATTTTTTACATAATTTCAATTTTTGAGTATACACAATTTTCATCCTGCTTTGCAAATTTGGTATTATATATGCATTATGTATATATATGTGCAAATATATGTGTAATTGATACTGTAATTGTGTTATGTGTGTTTATAAACAGAATTGCAAGATAAAGAAACAAACCTTTTATATTCCTATTTTTCACTTTTATTTGCAAGTTTTATTATGTTGAGAAGTAATCATAGACATATGTATGTAGTGAATGTTTGGGATTCTATTCTCAGGAATGAAGATCAGTGCACACATTATACAAATGTGTTTGGAGACTAAAAATAAGACAATAAATAAGTTGTTAAGGGCTGTTGATGTCACTTTTCAGTTCTAACTATAGAAAGTGGTTTTAGTTGAAACATCTACTCCCTTGATTTTTGCAGATGTAAGTAAGCACTTTGTAATTAATATTTACTTTCTTAATCACATTGAATTAATTTTTAATAGGCAATTAAAAGCTAAAAATCCAACCTGATTGTACAGGTCAGTTTGAAAAGGCTTTCTTTTTTTCCCCAAGATGTTATTTTCCCAAAAGGTAGTTTTATTTATTGAATTTCATGCTTTATTTAACTTTGTATGTACTGCTTTTAGTAAAGGGTCCAGTTAAATATTTCTACAAAGGAAATTATACTGTTAACTAGATTCTTTGCTTACATACTGTCAAGTAATACACTAACTTGTTAAATATTTGGATTACAGATAGTCATACAAATTGCTTCTAATATATAGTTAGCATAAATGATGACAGGACTTCAAAAAAAAGAAACTATATAATTGTCTTCAAGATATATAAATAATAGTAAATAGTTATGTTTCTCACACACAATACTTAATATCACTTACAAATTTATTGTTACAAAATTTAGGGTCACTTATGGAACTTAACTTTCCAGTTTTACTAAGCCTAGGGCATATGTTCAGGAGTTCTCAGGGAAACTGAACAGTTCATCTAGATGTAGACTACCAAAGTAAGACATTTTTGCACTCTTCTTTCTATGCCAGTGTCTCTGGTCCTTTAGTGTCCCAGGCTAAAAGTATTACCCACTGAGCCCTTCCTACCCTACTTCCATTTAATTTGGGTTTTCTGGTGTGACTTCAAGGGTCCAAGTTCCTACGTTTGTTTGACCTGGTTCCATCCAAGTATTCTTGAATTCTTCTTCTGTTTGCTGAGTTTGCTTCCCTTCTGATCTTGATCTCTTTTGACCCTAGCTGGTACCCTCACTCTAAATAAGAGAGTTCCAGAGATTAGTTGATAATATAGCTTGGTAATTTTTTACTTGAAGAAAGCAAAGGTCATTAAAAAAGACAGGAAAGAAAGAAAAAACCAAAATGGATATCAGAAAAGACTCTGAAACTTGCTCTTGAATGTAGAGTAGCTAAAGTGAATGGAAGAAATAATGAAGTAAAAGAGTTGAACAGAAGATTTCAAAGGGCAGCTAAAAGGACAAAGTTAAATATTATAATGAAATGTGCAAAGACCTGGAGTTAGGAAACCAAAAGCAAAGAACACCTTTGGCATTTCTCAAGCTGAGAGAACTGAAGAAAGAATTCAAGACCTCAGTTGCAATAGTGAAGGATTCTATGGGCAAAATGTTGAATACACAGGAAACATCAAAAGAAGATGGAAGGAATACACATGCTGACTGTACCAAAAAGAACTGGTCAACATTCAACCATTTCAGGAGGCAGCATATTATCAAGAACCGATGGTATTGAAAGAAGAGGTCCAGTCTGCACTGAAGGCATTGGTGAAAAGCAAGCCTCTAGGAATTGATGGAATACCAATTGAGATGTTTCAACAAATGGATACAATGCTGGAAATGCTCACTTGTCTATGCCAAGAAATTTGGAAGATAGCTACCTGGCCAACTGAGTGGAAGAAATCCACATATGTGCCCATTCCAAAGAAAGGTGATCCAATAGAATGTGGAGATTACTGAACCATATCAATAATATCACACACAAGTAAAATTTTGCTGAAGATAATTCAAAAAAGGTTGCAGCAATACATCCACAGGGAACTGCCAGAAATTCAAGCCAGATTCAGAAGAGGATGTGGAAAGAGGGATTTCATTGCTAATGTCAGATGGATCTTGGCTGAAAGCAGAGAATACCAGAAAGACGTTTATCTGTGTTTTATTGACTATGCAAAGGCATTCAACTGTGTGGATCATAACAAACTACGGATAACATTGCTAAGAACTGGAATTCCAAAACACTTCACTGTGCTCATGCAGAACCATACATAGACCAAGGGGCAGTTGTTGGAACAGAACAAGCGATACTGCATGGTTTAAAATCAGGGTTGTATCCTTTCACCATACTTATTCAATCTGTATGCTGAGCAGATAATACGAGAAGCTGGACTATATGAAGAAGATAGGCAGATGATACAACCTTGCTTGCTGAAAGTGAAGAGGACTTGAAGCACTTACTGATGAAGATCAAAGACCACAGCCTTCAATATGGATTACACCACCTCAACGTAAAGAAAACAAAAATCCTCACAACTGGACCAGTAAGCAACATCAGGATAAATGGAGAAAAGATTGACATTGTCAAGGATTTCATTTTACTTGGATCCACAATCAATGCCCATGGAGGCAACAGTCAAGAAATCAAACTACATATTGCATTGTGCAAATCTGCTTCAAAAGACCTCTTTAAAGTGTTAAAAAGCAAAGATGTCACTTTGAGGACTAAGGTGTGCCTGACCCAAGTCATGGAATTTTCAATTGCCTCCTATGCATCTGAAAGCTGGACGATGAGTAAGGAAAACCAAAGAAGAATCGATGCCTTTGAGTTATGGTGTTGGCAAAGAATATTGAATATACGATGGACCGCCAGAAGAACAAACAAATCTATCTTGGAAGAAGTACAGCCAGAATGCTCCTTAGAAGCAAGGATGGCAACACTTCCATCTCACGTACTTTGGACATGTTATCAAGAGGGACCAGTCCCTGGAGAAAGACATGCTCGGTAGAGGGTTAGTGAAAAAGACAAAGACCCTCAATGAGATGGATTTACACAGTGGCTGAAACAATGGGCTCAAACATAGCAAGGATTGTGAGGATGGTGCAGGACTGGGCAGTGTTTCGTTCTGTTGTACATAGGGTCACTATGAGTTGGAACCAATCCGATGGCACCTAACAACATCAACAATTTTTACTTTGGGCTGCACCAGTTTCCAAGTTACCTGATTTTATCAGTTTAATAGGGGAAGCATCTCTCATAACATACCAGTTAAGTTTGTAGTTAGTTGTTCAGTTATTAAACCCACTGCCCTCCGATCTATTCCCACTCATAGCAACCCTATAGGACAGAGTAGAACTGCTCCCTAGGGTTTCCAAAGCCATAAATCTTTACGGAAGCAGATTGCCACGTCTTTCTCCCGAGTGGTGGCTGGTGGGTTTGAACAGCTGACCTTTCAGTTAGCAGCCAAGTGCTCAACCACAGCACCACCTGGGCTTCTATTTGGTTATTAGTTGTAGTTTATAAGTCTTACCAGTCAGTAACTAATCTTGAAAAAGACAATTATTTGCAGTCACGTATTCTTTCAGGTCATTTCCATGCTGATAGGTAAACTGGGATCATCCGGGTTGAATTGTGTTCCTCAAAAAAAAAAAAAAAAAAAAGTTAAATCTTAACCCTCAGTATCTATGAATGTGAACTTAAGTTAACAAGAAGTCATACGTACTGGAGTAGGGTGAGCCCTTAATAAGACTGGTGTGCTTATAAAAAAAAAAAGACACAAACAAATTCTTTAAAAAAAAAAAAACCTACTGGACTGGTTGAGACTGGAGCACTCCCTGAAACTGCTGCCCTGAGATATTCTTCCTACCTTTAACCAAAATGAACTCCTGCGGTCACTTTGTAGCTAAATAACAAATGGCTCAAAAATAGGGAATATCACCTGTAAGCACTGTGCTCCTTTAAAAAATCACCTTATATGAGACCAAATGGTCAACAATGACTTTAAAACAAAGATGAGATTGTAAGAGGGCAGGGAAACCAGATTAATGGAAACAGAACATTCAGAACAGAAACAATGAGAATGTTCACACGTTGTGTGCCGAATGTAACCAATGCCACTGAAAAATTTGTGTAGAAATTGTTGAGTGGGAACCTAAACTACTGTGTAAACCTTCACCAAAAACACAATAAAATAAAATTTTAAAAAGACATAGACACAGAGAGACACAGGGAAGATGGCCATGTGAAGACAGAGGCAGAGATTGGAGTGATGCTGCCACAAGCCAAGGAATGCCTGGGGCCACCAGACGCTGGAAAGGACAAGAAAGGATCTTCCCCGAGAGCCTTCAGAAAGTACAGCCCTGCTGACACCCTGAATTTAGACTTCTAGCCTTCAGAATTGTGGTACAACGTTTCTGCTGTTGTTTTTAGCACATTAAATGAACAAACACCCACATCAGTTGCCACCCGGTCAATTCCGACTTATGGCTTGTGATGCTTTATTAGGGCAGTCCTAGGAAACTAATACGCCTGTCTTGTCTTATTTATTTTGAATGATCAAATAAACCTGAGTTTTAAAACATATAATTTAAGCCTTTGTAACATTAAATTACATGTTCGTGAAATAACAAGTAAGAAAGAATACTTGATACATTTTTTAAATGCCAAAGAATGTTTAAAACGTTTTGATCGGATATTCAGTGAAATACAAAATGTGCTAAGGCTTTGTTGCCATCTCTTTTAATTTTTGGTTCAATCCTGAATAAAATAAATTTATATGTTTGTTAGCATGTTTATTAGTAAATTACTTGAGAAACTTCTGAGAAATACAATTTTTAAATCCTTCTGATTCTTAACTCTTTCAAGTGTAACCAATTTTACTTTTCAAAATCTAGATTTCATTTTTAAGACAATTTATATATTACTCCTCTAAATGCTAATACAACTAGAATTTGTGAAGCTCTATATGTTCTTGGTTTAAATGCAGTAATACAAATGATATAGTATCAGAGAAGTTTCTAAAAATCTGTTTTATATAATTTTCTATGACATATATTCCACCACTGAGGAAGAAATCCTGATGGGAGAATAGAAAACTTTGTCCTTATTTTCCATTTTATTTCAAAATGCATAATCAACCAATTCCTCTCATATATACTTGTGAAAAGTCAGTAATGCTACAATGTTTTATAACTGTCACAAAATGGCTTTTCTAATAACTTTACAAAAAGTTCATAGCCCAAAAGACTTGACTAAGGAAGCCAAGTATGATTTTTTTTATAAGTAGCAGAGATATGAACAGACATTTGAAACAATAAACATTTTCCAAAACAGCAAAATAAGAATTAGTAAAACTCAAAATTTCAACAATGCTATCATCTCCCTCCAACAATTGCTGCTAAATATAAATATAACTGCTTCATCATTGATGAAGACGGAACCATCTGGTCAAAATTGGTTACATGTTAAGAATTTGAAATTAAAAAAAAATTAAAGTCTCTTTGGAAATAAGTATTTATTTAGTAAGGCATTAGAAATTTGACTAGAAATATTTCCCTGATTATGATTATTAGTCCATGAATCTCCAACACTGTTTAAAAAATATTCTTCCTGGAGGTGAAACCAACATGATGCCGTAGACAGACACACCATGCTGTCCCCCCGCAGCAAAGACCTGGAAAACTAAGTAAAACAGATACAAATGTAAATCCTGGAACCCTGAGCATCAAATGAAGAGATAAACAACTAGATCAAACACAAAATGGAAGAAGAAACTGGTGGAAAACAGAGAACAAGAAGAGATACAGAGTGGGGGTCCCCTGCCAACTAACATGGCACAGCGTGACCATCCTGAAACACAGCCAGCAACAACTCCGAACAGGGCGTGAGGGAAAGTAACTTCACAGAGCTTCCATCAGGAGACAGAGCACCCAGTAACCAGTAAGTTTTGGAGTTTTTTCCTGGCTTTGGTATCTGAGTTATGCTGGCTTCATAGAATAAATTCTGGAGTATTCCTTTTTTTCCATGCTCAGAAATAGTTTGAGTAATACTGGTGTGAGATCTTTTCTGAATGTTTGGTAGAATTTTCTAGTGAAGCTGTCTGTGCCAGGGCTTTTGTTTTGTTGTTGTTGGGAGTTTTTTGTTACATCTTTGATCTCTTTTCTTGTTACGGGTCTGTTCAGATTTTCCATCTTATTTTGTGTTAGTTTAGGTGGGTAGTGTATTCGTAGAAAATTGTCCATTTCCTCTAGGTTCTCAAATTTGTTGGAGTACAGTTTTTCATAGTATTCTGTTAGGATCCTTTTTATATCAGTTAGGTCTGTTGTAATGTCCCCTGCTGTCTTGTTTCTCTAGTGCTGCTCTAACAGAAATATCACAAGTGGATGGTTTTAACAAAGAGAAGTATATTCTCTCATAGTCTAGTAGGCTAGAAGTCCAAATTCAGGGCACCAGCTCCAGGGGAAGGCTTTCTCTCTTTGTTGACTCTGGAGGAAGGTCCTTGTCATCAATGTTTCCTTGGTCTAGGAGCTTCTCTGTGTAGGAACCCGAGGTCCAAAGGACATGCTCTGCTCCTGGTGCTGCTTTCTTGGTGGTATGAGGTCCCCTGCCTCTCTGCTCACTTCCTTTTCCTTTTATCTCTTGTGAGATAAAAAGTGATGCAGGCCACACCCCAGGGAAACTCCCTTTACATTGGGTCAGGGATGTGACCTGAGTAAGGGTGTTACATCCCACCCTAATCCTCCTTAACATAATCTAATCTTGCCTCATTAACCACAGGCAGAGATTAGGATTTACAACACATGGGAAAATTACATCAATCATAAAATGGTGGACGATCACACAATATTGGAAATCATGGAAATCATGGCCAAGTTGACAGACGTTTGGGGGACACAGTTCAATCCATGACAACTGTCTAATTTTTTTGTGTGTATGTGGGTTATTTGCTTCTCCTGTTTTTCTTATATCAGTCTGGTCAATGGTTTGTTGATTTTATTGATCTTTTCAAAGAACCAACTTTTGGTCTTGTTGATTCTTTTTTTTTTTTCTCTTCTCTATTTCATTTATTTCTGCTCTAATCTTTATTACTTCCTTTCTTCTGGTGGCTGTAGGCTTCCTTTACTGCTCTCTTTCTATTTGTTCTAGTTGTAGGGTTAACGTTTTGATTTGGGCCTGCTCTTCTTTTTTCATGTGTGTGTTTATTGCTATAAGTTCCCTCTGAGCACTGCTTCTGCTGCATCCCGAAGGTTTTGGTATGATGTGTTTTCATTCTCATTTGATTCTAGGAATTTTTTGATCCCGTCTCTGATTTCTTCTATTACCCAGTTGTATTCAGTTTCCATGTATTTCATTTTTTTCCTTGCTCTTCTTGTTATTTATTTTCTGCTACTTGGCTTTGTGATCAGAGAGAATGTTTTGTATTATTTTGATGTTTTGGGTTTTATCGAAGGTTGCTTTGTGGCCTGAAATGTGGTTTATTCTGGAGAATGTTCCATGTGAGTTGGAAAAGAATGAATAGTTTGCTGCTATTGGGTGGAGTGTTCTATATATGTGTATGAGGTCAAGTTGGTTGCAGCCCTTAGATCTCTTGTATTTTGTTGAGTTTCTTTCTAGATGTTCTGTCCTTTACCAAGAGTGGCCTGTTGATGTCTCCTACTATTATTGTGGAACTGTCTATTTCTCTCTTCAGTTCATTTAGAGTTTTGTTTTTTTTTTTTTAATCTAATTTGGAGCCCAGTCGTTGAGTGTGTAAATATTTATTAGGGTTAGGTTTTCTTGATGGATTGTCCCTTTAATCATTATATAGTGTCTTTCCTTGTCTTTATGGTGGATTTTCCTTAAAGTCTGTGTTTTGTGATATTAGTATTGCCACTTCTGCTCTTTTTACAGTTACTATTTGCTTAATTTTTTTTATCCTTTGATTTTTAATATATTTATTGTCTTTGTATCTAAGGTGTGTCTCTTGTAGACAGCATACTGATTGGTGGTGTTTTTTTTTAAATCTATTCTGCCACTCTATATGTTTATGGGTGCATTTAAGCCATTTACATTAAGTGTGAAAATTGATAGGTATGAGTTTATTGCTATCATATTGTTGTGCTTTCGTTTGTAGTGTTGACATTTTCTTTGTACCTCTTGCTTTCCTGTGTTGAGTTCCTTTCATTGATGGATTTTCTTGTCTTTTGTTATTATAGATTTTGTGTTTACTGAGTCTTTGTGTTTTTTTATTTTGAGGAGTAGCTTTGTTAACTTTATTTGGTTAACTTGAAATTTACTCTTATCTCCTAAGTTTGAACCAGTCTTTCATTATTTGGTATGGTCTTGACTTCCTCTCCATTTGAAAGTTCTATATCTGCATTGTTTAGTCCCCTTTTATTGTTTTGATTTGTTGTCATTTACAGATTGAGGTATCTGTTTTTCTGTTTTAAGTCTATCTTTGTTTTGTTATTGAGAGTTGTTTACCTAGGTTGATATCTGGCTGATGTTTTCCTGAGTCCTAGACTCAGGTTGTTATCTGATATTGTTGGTTCTCTAATGAAGGACTCCCTTTAATATTTCTTGTAAGCTTGATTTGGTTTTTATTAATTCCCTTAATTTCTGTTTATCTGGAAATGTCCTGATTTCACCATCATATTTTAGAAATAATTTTGTAGGATATATTATTGCTGGTTTTCAGGTTTTTTTCTCAAAGTTTTGTATATCATCCCATTCCCTTCTTGCTCGCATAGTTTCTGCTGAATAATTATAGTTTAGTCTTATTGTTTCCTCTTTGTATGTGACTTTGTGTTTTTCTTGAGGTGCTCTCAGGGTTCTTTCTGTGTTCTGATTTTGGCAGATGTGATTATGATATGTCATGGTGATTTTCTTTTGGGGTCTCTCCTATGTGGTATTTGTTGAGCTTCTTGTATAGTCGGTGTTTTGTTTTTCATGGTATTTGGGAAGTTTTCTGCCAGCAAATCTTCAACAATTCCCTGTGTTTTCCATTTTCTCTCCCTATTCTTGTCCTCCAATCATGTGCAAATTTTTGCTCTTGATTGTGTCCCGCCTAATCCTTAGGTTTGCTTCATTTTTGTTCAGTCTCTTCTCTGCTTCTTCCTCAAACCAAGTGATGTCTATAAATTTGTCTTCAGTCTCTCTGATTCTGTTTTCCATGTTTACAACTCATTCCTAAAACCTTCTATTAAGTTGTTCATTTCTGAAATTTTGTTTTTTATCTTTTGGATTTCTAGTTGCTGTTTTTGTGTTGTTTCTAATTGTTTATTTTCTTTCACATTTTGTTCTTGTATTATTTTCCTGAATTCTTCTATTGCTTTGTCTGTGTTTTCCATGATTTTGTCTATTTTTTCCTTTGTTTTGTCTGTGTTTTCCTTTATCTCTTTCCTAATCTTGGAGAGCCCTAAATATTAGTCTTTTGAATTGTATATCAAGTAGTTCCAATACTTTTTCTTCTACTGGAAGGTTATCTGATTCTTTGTTTTGGTAACTTGCTGGATCCATCTTGTCCTGCTTTTTTATATGTCTTGATACTGTCTGCTGTCTCTGAGACATTAAGGTATTATTTTTCTTTATTTATTGATTTTATGTTTGTTTTCTTTGTATGCTTTTTTGTTTTGTTTTGCTATGTCAGGGTGGGCGGGCTGGGCATGCTTTGCTGCTCGCTCGTCTGTGGGCACAACAGTTCTTACCACCTTATCTGGGCGGGCAGGGCAGCAGCAGGAAGGGCAAGTCCCCTTTGCTGTTCACTGGTTTAGAGAGGTGACTTATGGCAGACTGGGTGGGCACCGTCTGCCTCCTGATGTTGTTCTGGTGTTGGAGTTTTCACAGCCTCCTGCCAGATGGGCTAGGGTGTCAGACAGGGTGTGGTATGGGTTCACTTTCCACTGCTCAGCAGGTGGCCGAGTGGTGGGAGGGGAGTGGTGATGCAGACCCAGTTCAGTGTCAGGCTTGAGCACTGGTGATACTTTACCCACAGCAGTGTGATGGGAGTTGTAGGAAGGGTGTTAGGTGGTGTATGGGGCTAGGTGGAAGGGAGAAAGAAAAAAAGGGGGCAGTGTGGTGGTGGCCAGCAGGTGGTGTTGGGGTAGACCTGGGGGCCAGCAGGAAGGAGAGGGAGGTGATGTATGGGGCTAGATGGGAGGGAGAAAGAAAAGACAGATGAGAAAGAAAAAAGAAAGAAGAATAGAAAATAGAAAAAAAAATGGCAATGCTTCAAGAATCCTTGGGTGGTGGTAGGTGGACCCAAGGTGGTAGTGGGCTGGTCACTATACAGCCATGGTAGCACAGCAGGGTTCTGTGGGTAGGGGAGGAAGGTGGTGCACAGGGCTAGGTGGGAGGGAGAAAGAAAAGAGAGAAAGGGAAAAAAGGAAAAACAAACAAACAAATAAATAAAATGGCAGCATGGCAGGAGCCGGCAAGTGGTGGCGGCGTGGACTTGGGAAGAAAGGGAGTTGACGTATGGGGCTAGGTGGGAGTGAGAAAGATAAGAAAGAAGGGAAAGGAAAAAAAAGAAGGGGAAAAAAATGGTGTTTCAGTAGGGGCCAGCTAGTGGGGGTGGGGTGGACCTGGTGCGGCGGTCGGCCTGTGGCTTTCTAGCTGCCGTGGTGTGGTGGGGATTCAGTGGGAGGTGGGAGGGGGTGGCAAATGGGGCTAGGTGATAGGGAAAAGAAAAGGGAGAAATGGAAAAAAAAATGGTGGCACTGTGGGAGCCAGTGGATGGGGACCAGGTGGACAAGGGGTGCCAGGAGGCTGGTGGCTCTCTGGCCGCAGTGGTGTGTCAGGGACCTGTGGAAATTGGGGGAGGTGGTGTATAGAGCTAGACGGGAAGGTGAAAGAAAAGGAAGGGGGTGTAGCTGAGCAGCGGAGGGGGGAATGGGGCGGGCTTGCGGGGATATTGGTATTGTGAATCCTGCTGGTGGGGCCTGCTGGGCTGGAGAGGTTCTTGCTGTTACCAGGTGTTCTGTCTCCTGTTGGGAGCTCCATGAAGTTGTCTGTTCCTGTACTCCCCATCGGGGGCTGTTGCTGGCTGTTTTCCAAGATGGCTATGCTGTGCTGTGTTAGTTGTCAGGGGACCTCCACTCTGTATCTCTCTTCTGTTTTCCATCAGTTTCTTCTTCCATTTGGTGTTTGATCTAGCTATTTACCCCTTCATTCGATGCTTAGGGTTCCAGGATTGATGTTTGTATCTGTTTTACTTAGTTTTTCAGGTCTTTGCTGCAGAGGGACAGCATGGTGCTGCTGTCTAGGGCGCCATGTTGGCTCTGCCTCCTCCAGTTTATTTTTGTTATTTGTAGTAGGTATGGTCTATAAAACATCACGAACACTGAATTAGCAAATATTCAACCACTGCTTCTAGGGGGAAATACAGGGTTAGATTCCTGCAAGCCTCTGGTCATGTATTTTTGTTAACCGATCAATACATAACCTTGTTGTATATGTGTTTCTGTTTAAAGACATCTTATTTAATGTTAATTCATTAACATTGAACTGACAGCCAACAGCGCTACAACTCATGTTTGAGTAAAACTCATTTAACACATGTATTTTCCCCATAAGGCACATCACAGCCTTCCTGCATTTAGGTGCACTAGACAGCACTTCAGCGCTATTCTTTGGGACCATTTTAAACAGCGAATTCACCGACAAAAAACACAAAAATGTGCAAAACATGACACTGAATAGACCATGAAATGGACACTTCTTTACAGTATAAGAGCTGAAACAAGAAGGCAGAGCATTGCCTTTTTCAACCTCAGCTTGGAATGTGTGCATTAGGTGACTTGAATTTTTTGCCACTCTTCGCATGTCTGCAAATGACTGACTTTGAGGTTACAAATAGATTTTAGCAAGTAGGCAAATTTGTAAATACAGAATCTGCAAATGATAAGAATCGACTGTATAAATTCTGAAAGTAGTCACCCATTACCCGCTGCTGTAAAATTAATTCTGGCTCATAGCCACGCTGGAGGACAAAGTAGAACTGCCCCATAGGATTTACAAGGCTGTAATCTTTACAGAAGCAGACTGTCACTTCTTTCTCCTGCAGAGCAGCTGGTGGGTTCAAACTGCTGACCTTTCGGTTAACAGCCAAGCACACTTACCCACTGCACCACCAGGGCTCCGTAAAAGTAGTCACAGGGAGTACTATAATATTCATGGTATAAAACTTAAGAATAGCAAAGAACTAATGAAGGAAACTATCATAATGTATAATATTCAGAACAATTATACAATACATATCTTTGCCCCTAGAGCAGAATCTATTATGAAAAATATTTTAATCCTAATTTATACTAACACATGCTTACATTTAAAAAGCTATTCCTGGATCAAAATATTTAAAAGAAAGATATTAAAGTTCTTAAGGTTTGAAGAGTGCCTATAAATTAATAAGGAAATGAGCGAGAAAAAATATAAGAAATGGGCAAGGAAATGAACAGCATTTTTGCAGAATAGGAAAGCAAATGATCAATGGATGTAAGTGAATATGCTCAGCCTTGTTTTTAGCCAGAGAGACATAAGCACGTTAAAACAATAACATTCTCATCAGAACAGCCAAATTTACAGACTGATAACAAGCAGTGCTGTCAACGGCGTGGGTAGACGTTGGTGGGCTGTAAATAGACAGTATCTTCTTGGAATATCATGTGTAGTGTTTATTATATTCCTTAAAATATGCTTTCTCTTATCACCACTCCTATTTGACATTGTGCTGGACGTTCTAGCTAGAGCAATACAGCAAGAAAAAGAAATAAGGGGCATCCAAACTGGTAATGAAGAAGTAAAATGGTCCCTATTTGCAGATGATATGATGCTATACATAGAAAACCCAAAAGACTCTATGAGAAAACTACTGGAACTGAGAGAAAGATTGAGCAGAGTAGCAGGGTACCAGATAAACATTAAAAATCAGTTAGATTCCTATACACCAATGAAAAGAACGATGAAAAGGAAATCAGGAAAACAATACCATTCATAATAGCCCCTAAAAAAATAAAATACTTAGGAATAAATCTAACCAGAGATGTAAAAGACCTATACAAAGAAAACTACAAAACACTACTGCAAAAAAACCAAAAGAGACCTACATAAATGGAAATACATACCATGCTCGTGGATAGGTAGACTTAACATTGTGAAAATGTCAATTCTACCCAAAGCAATTTACAAATACAATGCAATCCCGATCCAAATACCAACAACATTATTTAAAAAGATGGAAAAACTAATCATCAACTTTATATGGAAAGGGAAGAAGCCCCGAATAAATAAAGCTCTATTGAAGAAGAAGAATAAAGTAGGAAGACTCACACTACCTGACCTCAGAACCTACTGTACTGCTACAGTAGCCAAAACAGCCTGGTACTTGTACACCGACAGATACATTGACCAATGGAACAGAATCAAGAACCCAGATGTAAATCCATCCCCCTATGGTCACTTGATCTTCGACAAGGGCCCAAAGACCATCAACTGGGGAAAAGACAGTCTTTTAAACAAATGGTGCTGGCAAAACTGGATCTCCATCTGCAAAAAAATGAAACAGGACCCATACCTCACACCATACACAAAAACTAATTCAAAATAGATCAAAGACTTAAATATAAAACCAAAAACTCTAATGATCATAGAAGAAAAAATAGGATCAACTCTAGAAGCCCTAATACACGGCATTCACAGGATACAAACCATAACTAGCAACACACAAACTCCAGAAGATAAGCTAGATAACTGGGATCTTCTAAAAATTAAACACTTTTGCTCATCAAAAGACTTCACCAAAAGAGTAAGAAGAGAACCTACAGGCAGGGAAAAAATTTTGGCTATTACAAATCCAATAAAGGTCTAATCTCTAAAATCTACAGGAAAATCCAACACCTCCACAACAAAAAGACAAATAATCCAATTAAAAAATGGGCAAAAGAAATGAACAGACACTTCACCAAAGAAGACAGTCAAGTGGCCAACAGACACATGAGGAAATGCTTGGGATTACTAGCCATTAGAGAAATGCAAACCAAAACTACAACGAGATACCATCTCACCCTGGCATTACTGGCACAAATCAAAAAAACAGAAAATAACAAATGTTGGAGAGGCTGCGGGGAGATTGGAACTCTTATGCACTGCTGGTGGGTATGCAAAATGGTACAACCATTTTGGAAAATGATATGGTACTTCCTTAGAAAGCTAGAAATAGAAATACCATATAATTCGGCAATCTCCTAAGAACATATCCTACAGAAATAAGAGCCGTCACACAAACAGACATATGCACACCCATGTTCATTGCAGCATTGTTCACAATAGCAAAAAGATGGAAACAACCTAGATGCCCATCGACAGATTAATGGATAAACAAACTATGGTACATACACACAATGGAGTATTATGCAGCGATAAAGTACAACGATGAATCTGTGAAGCATCTCACAACATGGATGAATCTAGAGGGCATTATGCTGAGTGAAATAAGTCAATCACAAAAGGACAAATATTGTATGAGACCACTACTATAGAAACTCATGAAAAGGTTTACACACAAAAAGAAATACTCTTCAATGGTTTTGAGGGAGTGGAGGGGTAGGGTGGGAAAAACACTAACTAGACAATAGACAAGTGGTAACTTTGGTGAAGGGTAAGACAGTATATGATACTGGGGAAGCCAGCACAACTTGTACAAGACAAGGTCATGGAAGCTCCATAGACACATCCAAACTCCCTGAAGGAACGAATTGCTGGGCTGAGGGCTGTCGGGACCATGTTCTCGGGGAACATCTAGCTCAGTTGGCATAACAGTTTATAGAGAATATGTTCTGCATTCTTCTTTGGTGAGTAGCATCTGGGGTCTTAAAAGCCTGAGAGTGGCCATCTAAGCTACTCCACTGATCTCATCCCTTTGGGAGCAAGGGAGAATGAAGAAAACAAGATACAGAGGAAAGATTAGTCCAAAGGACAAATGGACCACAACTACCACGGCCTCCAACTAGATGATGCCTGGCTACCACCACTGACTACTCTGACAGGGATCACAGTAGAGGGTCTCAGACAGAGCTGGAGAAAAATGTAGAACAAAATTCTGACTCACAATAAAAGACCAGACTTACTGGCCTGACAGAGACTAGAGAAACCCTGAGAGCATGGCCCCCGGGTACCCTTTTAGCTCAGTAATGAAGTCACCCTTGAGGTTCACACTTCATCCAAAGATTAGACAGGCCCATAAAACAATACAAGACTAAAGGGGCACACCAGACCAGGGGCAAGGACCAAAAGGCAGGAGGGGACAGGAAAGCTGGTAATGGGGAACCCAAAGTCGAGAAGGGGGAGTGTTGATATGTAGTGGGGTTGTTAACCAATGTCGTAAAACAATAGGTGTACTAACTGTTTAATGAGAAGCTAGTTTGTTCTGTAAACCTTCATCTAAAGTACAATAAAGTATTCTCTTTGCCCTAGCAGTCCCACTTTTAAAAACTGCAGAAGTGATTATGCAAGTGTGTAAAGCTATGTGTGTAAAGATGCGCATTTGCAGTGATACCTGTTTCTAATGGCAAAAAATTAGAAACAACTTAAAAGTCCGTCAACAGTTGAAGGGTTAAATCATTTACAATGTAACCTTATTGTAAAATGCTATGCGGTCATTAAAAAGAATGAGTAGATGAATTTACCTGGAATGATAGACATTTCACGATATATTGTTAAATCAAACATTGCAGATCAATTATTTGAAATGATATAGCAGCTTAAAATAGTTCTAAATATGTAGTGCTCCCAGATACCTGGCAGAAGCTAATGTTAATCCTCTGGAGTAAGCTTATTTTTCACAGTTCTCAAAGAATTTCCTTGAAAATAAATTTCCAAGAGACAAGAATCATTCAAAATACAGGGGAACAAGGCACCACGTGTAAGAAGCAATAGGACTAGAGATGGCAGAAATAAACTCACAAAAATTTTGGATATTGTGATAATTGGACACAGATTATGTTTAAAAAATGTTTATCATGTTTAAGAAATGAAAGAAAAGTTTAAACATGTACAGGGAGCAAGAAGCTATGCAGAATGACCAAGCAAATTTGATCAAGAACCAAATACAGCATCTGGAAATAAAAAATATAATAAAAGAAACCTTTAAAAAGTTCTCAATTGATAGGGTTAATGGTAGATTAGAAAGAGCTGAGGAGAGAATTAGCGAACTCAAAGGCAAATATGCTTGAAGAAATTATCCAAAACATTGCACAGAAATGAGAGGGAAAATATGGGGAGAAAAAATGGTTAAGAAATCTGTGGGTAGAGTGGAAATGTGGAAGTGTGTCTAACTGGAGTTCAGAAGAAAAAGAGAGAGAAAGGAGAGACAGACAATATTTGAGAATAAAATGGCTGGGAATTTTCCTCAATGCTGAAAATTATCTTCCTTTAGATTCAAGAGCAACATAAATACAAAGAAAACTTGTGGCTGGACAAATCATAGTAAACTGTAGAACCCCAAAGACAGAAGATATTCAGAGGAGTCATACTACTTTCAAAGGAGCAACCAAAGAAGCCAGAGAGAAAATTATTTTTAACCTAGAGGTCTATACTTAGGAAAAAATATCTTTTCTGCATGGAGCCATCAAAAACTAGGGGTGGGGGGCGGGGGTTGGCTACTACAAGACCTTCACTAAAGGAAAATTTGCAGGTAGGAGGAAAGTGATTCCCACATTCAAGGTCTGAGACACAAAAAGAAGTGGAGAGGATTTCCTAATACCCAAGATGGAACAACAGGATTTGGATTTAGTCTCCTGCCTGAAACACTGCAAACAACAGTAAAATGGAACCGCAGGAGTGAACGCTTCAAAAGGGGCACAAGAAAGCATTTGGAAGTGATGACTGTGCTCATTTTTTGCTTGTAGTGATGGTTTTATGTATGTCAAAACTTATCATGGTACATTTGAATGCATGCAGTTTATTGTATGTTAGAGGGCAGCGGTGGGTCAGTGGTAGAATTCTCGCCTTCCATGCAGGAGACCAGAGTTTGATTCCCAGCCAATGTACCTCAAGTACAGTCATGACTTGTCTGTCAGTGGAGGTTTGGGAGTTGCTGTGATGCTGAACAGGTTTCAGTGGGGCTTCCAGACTAAGACAGACAAAGAGGAAAGGCCTGGCAATCTACTTCCAAAAATCAGCCAATGAAAACCCTATG
This sequence comes from Trichechus manatus latirostris, assembly GCF_000243295.1. NCBI lineage: Eukaryota > Metazoa > Chordata > Mammalia > Sirenia > Trichechidae > Trichechus > Trichechus manatus. Next base: position 988,133 of record NW_004444096.1, on the reverse strand, counting down.
ATCACAATGGTCCAATCCTGTTGTACGTGAGTCTGGGACTGACTTGACAGCAAGTAACAACAACAATTATATGTCAATTATATATCAATAATGCTATTAAAAAAAATGAAGAGTAGATAAATTGGTAAATGTGTGTGTAAATATAAACAATATAAAACAGTACCTTATAAAACATTAACATATAAAACAATAATATTAACGTCCTAAGGTGTGGGAAGAAAGGTAGAATTTAAACACAACCACAACAGCATACTATTCCCCAGGGGGATATAATTCTGATGGGGATGAGAGTAATTCTCAGGAAAATAATAAAGGTATTGATTAATTGAAGCTTTGATAAGTTAATTATGCTGTTGTTTTTCTAGGTAAACACTGAAAAAATAGTATCAGTATGCATAACTTCCAAACTAGTAGTGGAAAAAATCGAATTAGAAAAAATAATTGATCAGCCCCAAAATAAGGCATCAGAGGAGAGAATAATAATCATAGGAAAGATGGGGCAATATGAATGCTTAAAATAAGATAGTGAGTATAACTCTAACTTTACTGGTGATTATATAATGTAAATTAATTAAACTTCCCAGTCGAAACACATAGGTTATGAGATTGGATATTAAAAAATTGAGCTATATTCTGTTACAACAAACATATCTAAAATATGTTTCCAGAAAAGTTGAAAGTAAAATGATGGAAAAAGATATACCAGAAAAATGCTAAAAATAAAGCTGGTGTACATTTATTAAAATCAGTCAAAATACACGTTTAGGCAAAATTCAGTATTAGAGAAAAATCGGGTCACTTCATAATGATGGAAAGGTCAAATTACAAGAAGACACAAGTTTAAGTTTGTGTGTATCTACTAAGATAGTTCAAAATATAAAAAGCCAGACTGTCCCATACGACTAAGTTTTGGCCAGTGAGCTCTAACTAGAATCGTGGTGTGGAATCGTGGTGTGGAATCGTGGTGTGGAATCGTGGTGTGGAAGCGTGGTGTGGAAGCGTGGTGTGGAAGCGTGGTGTGGAAGCGTGGTGTGGAAGCGTGGTGTGGCATCGTGGTGTGGCATCGTGGTGTGGAAGCGTGGTGTGGAAGCATGTGGAAGCGTGGTGTGGAAGCGTGGTGTGGAAGCGTGGTGTGGAAGCGTGGTGTGGAAGCGTGTGGAATCGTGGTGTGGAAGCGTGGTGTGGAA
>NW_004444096.1:979477-986252 GCF_000243295.1 Trichechus manatus latirostris | reverse complement strand
TGTGGAAGCGTGGTGTGGCATCGTGGTGTGGCATCGTGGTGTGGCATCGTGGTGTGGAAGCGTGGTGTGGAAGCGTGGTGTGGAAGCGTGGTGTGGAAGCGTGGTGTGGCAACCTGGTGAACGCAAGGGAAGGGTTGCAGGTGAGCCACCCAGCGCCTCTGAGGGAGACAGACCTGATGATCTGCTTCTGTAAAGATTACAGCCAAGAAAACCCTAAAAGACAGTTCTGCTTTGTCACACGAGGTCACGATGAGCTGGAATTGACTTGATGGCACCCAATGACGATTTCCTTAAAAAAAAAAAAGCCAATGTGTGACCTTTCCCTCTTCAAGCCTCCCTCCTTGCTGTGGGCTGGCGACGGAGCAGATCTCTGGAGAGTGGGTTTGCATAGTAGGGCAACAAGGTTGGAGAAGCCTCAGTCCCTGAGGACTTTGCAGAGTACAGCCACACCACAGACCCTAGCTGCCCACTTCTGTCTTACCTCAGCCAGTGTTCCTGAAGTCTTTCTCAGAGCAGAAGCTAGTCTTCGCCAACAGAGTGAGTTTACAGAAGCCGAGGAGGTAGACAGTTTCACAAAAGGGGGGAGAAATCATCATCGTTTTCCTGACCCCAGCGTGCTCCTGAGATATTATTATACGCTTAGGTAATCGGTATGACAGCAGAAAAAATAGTTTCCTCAGATGACAACTGGCAATATATTACATATGGTTTATTAATCTATGTTTCTGCCTCTTATTTTCAGTTGATTTGCCAGTTAGGAAGGAAATAGAAGATTAATTAGTTTGATTCATTTAGACTTCCTTTATTTTCTACTCCAAGTACTTAAATATCCACAGAAATTGGCAAATGGTCCATTTGTGTTTAATACCCTAGGAAGGAGATTTAATTGATTAAATGGAATCTCCCTCAGAGAACCCACACATTCTAATTCCTGTTGCATAATATCTGATTACACGCATAGAACTAGAACTAGATGTGTGTAATCCCTAGAGACTATTTTTACTCCTGCTGTTGCTGTTTCTTTTGTTTTTCAATCAGTAACAAGACCCAGAGAAGAATTATTCAACCACAAACACTCGCCAGCTTTTAAAGCGATGAGCAAGGTAATCATAGAGTCAGAGGAAGATTTCAATATGGAAAACTCAAAGCCAGTCACCTCACTAAATGGTCTTGATGACTATAATGCCAAAAGCTAATAGATCTGGCATATTTGGATTGGTGCAAATCCATACTGGAGTGTATCTCAGGAAATAACTGAAGACTTTGGAGGTTTCAGGTGTTTGGGGAGGTCAATGAATTAGGTCCCTGGGTGGTACAGATGGTTTGCGCCTAACTACTTACCTAAAGGTTTGAACCCACCCAGTGGCACTGCAGAAGAAAGGCCTGGCAATCTGCTTCCATAAAGATTCCAGCCAAGAAAATCCGCTGGAGCAGTTCTACTCTGTCACACACGGGGTTGCCATGAGTTGGAATCAACTCCATGGCACCGAGTTTGGTTTTGTTGTTATCAGTGAATTAACTCAGTGGTCTCCAAGCTGGGGTACGTAAGAACTCTTTCCAAAGGGTACATGGGTGCAGATAGCATAGGAAATGAATTTCCAGATTCCAGATTCTTTCTAAAATTTATGTGTCTGAGAACATTCTTATGTGCAAAGCCTCATCTTGACTTTCTCATTACTTCTGCTTTCACAATCATCCTTCCACCTCTGTACGAGACTTTGAGATATATTCCAGTCAACGAAATAAACAAATCCTGTCACCATAAAATCTTAACTTATTTATTTTCTTACAAATACATCATGCTGAACGATTTTCCTTGCAAATAGTTTATCCATCATTTCATTATTTGAATAGAATAACGCTCCTGGCTTTAATCTGTTTAATAATATTACAAAATTGATCTGCAAAATACCACTAATCACCCAAAGAATGCTTCTCTTCTCCAAATCAGCAATCGGCCCCCTCAGCCCTGCTCTCGTTCAGTGGAGACGCGTGATTTCCTAGGCGTCTGGGAGCCGTTCTTCGAAGACATCTTCAGTGTTGCTTTGGTCTCATTGGGGGACATCACCCGGATATTATTAATCCTCCGTTTGTTTTTCCAAAATATCAGGTCTCACATTAAATCCTGTATTCTCCAGGAGGATTTCTGTAGTAATCACTCCTTGGCTAGACTACACATTTTCTATATCAAATAATTTCCCCTGCATTCCACTGTGGTTTGCTCTGACTTTCCATTTTCTAAAAATCCAGAACAGGGACCGAGTGCTACTTGACATAAAATGGGTTTAAAAGATGTTTTACAGTGTTCTTATTAAGGTGCAAGAGAAAGCTTAGAATAAGAAAGAGAGACGTGCAGTAAAATAATTTAGAAAAAGAAAAACATTTGAGATAAAGGCACAAAAGATAAAGAAGCCAATTTGTACCCTTAACTATTAATTCCGACTATTTGTCCTGGGTATTATTATTATTATTGTGGCTGAAGGACCATGATAAAGTAATGGGGGTAAACATCAAGATAGCAAGCCTAGGGGACAGTGAGTTGCAGATAATGGTGATGGAATAATTTGGAAAAGGAGAGTGAGAATAGCAGCACAACTGGGAGAGCGTATTCGATGTCACTGAACTGTACCTGTAGAAATTTTTGAAGTGGTGTATCTTTGGCTATGTATATTTTCACCAAAAAAAAAAAAAAAAAGGTCGAGAAGGGAGAGTGTTGACATGTCATGGGGTTGTTAACCAATGTCATAAAACAATATGTGTACTGACTCTTTAATGAGAAACTATTTGTTCTGTAAACCTTCACCTAAAGCACAATAAAAAAAATTAAAAAAAAATCAAGAGAACATATTTGGTAAATGTTGAATGATCTGGTGAAGAGCGCTTTGGAAGACTGGATTACTAGTTCCAATCATTTCTTCATCTTCCTTGACTGGTGTCATGTATACACACCCTTGCCATGGCTTCATGGTGGGCAAATAATAGCGTCTCACTTTTTGACTTTGGCCTTGATTGTGGGACCCTTGGCCAATAAGATGTCAGTGGACACGATTCACCATGGCACAGGTAGCCATCACCCCTTAGCTTGGGTCCCAGAACGAGACACGCAGAGCAGATTCACAGACTGGAGCCAAGCCCAGCAGGCACACAGCCTAAAGCAGAGCCTGGTCTAAATTAGCCAAACTGCAAGTGAGCTGCAGATCCATGAGTGTGAGCGTGAATGCATGAGGTTTGGGGGTGATTTGTTAGGCGGCCTTATTGCAGCAACAGTTGATTGACACAGAAGCTTTATCTACCCTGATAGTCTATGTTGGTCAGGACTGGATCTATTTAAGCCTGTGTGATAATTAACCCAACCCGGATAATGGGGAACAAGTCTACTAAGTTGCTGGCTTTGGTTCATCTTGAGAAGGTGATTTGTTATTTTTTTCTTGGAGTTCCTAGGTGGTATAAACAGTTAAGGCACTTGGCTGCCAACTGAAAAGTTGGAAGTTTAAGTCCACCCAGAGGCACCTAGGAAGAAAGGCCTGGCGATCTACTTCCAACAAATCAATCACTGAATACCTGATGGATGACACATGGGGTCGGTATGAGTTGAAGTTGACTCTACAGCAACTGGTTGGTTCTTTTTTTCTTAAAAAACATCATGATGGGCAACAACCATTATTATTGTCTTCAGTGTTGTTCAAACATTTCCATATTTATAAATAGCATGCTTAAACTGCTATTTCTTGATTTTTCATTTTAAGAGATTATTATCGACTTCTTACTCAGGAAGAAGAGGATATAATTCTGTTAGCACCATTCTTCCCCTATACCAACCCCACCATGTCCCCTATTCCTATACCTGGCTATACTGTTGGAAGGACTGTTGCATGCCAGTACCTGTAGATCTATTCTTTTAGGCTGGTCAGTCTCGGATCTAACTAAAGACAGAAGCCACGTTGCCAGTGTAATGAAGGCGGCTGGAGTAGGGACCTCAGGCTCCTTGAGACTCGGTGTGCACATTGTGACTTACTCCCTGATTTCAGTACAGTGCTCTCACTTGTGCATGGTGCTCTGAGTCCTAAACCTTGCTGGTGAGAAGAGGATATGGGGGTCTACCCACCCCTTGAACAAGGTCTTCAAGAATGCTTGTTTTTAGCACAACCACATCATGGCTTTCAGAGATGCCTACGAGTTCTGAGTCTCTCCAGGGTCTGTGATCCGCAAATATTTTATCCTTGTTGGCTTTGATCCTCCCTTCAGTCTATTAGGTTTCAGCTTTCTCCTGTCTGCTAAGCTATTTCAACTCTTCTGTTTTCTGGAGCCCTGGTGGTGCAGTGGTTAAGCGTTTGACTGCTAACCAAAAGGCTGGCAGTTCAAATGCACCAGTCAATCCTTGGGTAGTTTCACCCTGTCCTATATAGGGTCACTATGAGTCGGAATTGATTTGATGGCAACGGGTTATCTGCTTTCTATTATCCAAAATTTATTGATCTGTTTCATCTATTTCATCTCCCCCCCTCATCCTCTTTCCCCACTGTAATTTTAGTGAGTACTTTTTTAGGATGGGCACAATTTCCATATTTAACTGGAAGCTGGTGATGTAGCTTATAGGTTTAAAATACCATTAAACCTATTTTTATCATTTCTATAGGTTTTCTTTCAAAATTTTATTTCAAGCTTTTCTTCGTCTTTTAAATAGTACTGAGGTTCATGACATGATTTCATTGTCCCCCAAATATCAATTTGAGATTCCAATCACTTTGATTATTTTCCAGTTAAAGGGCCAACCAAATGCATTACATGTAAATGCCAGATAAACCAAAACCCATTGCCGTTGAGTTGATTACCGACGCAGAGCGACCGTATAGAACAGAGTAGAACTGCCCCATGGGGTTTCCAAGGTTGTCATCTTTACCGGAAGCAGACAGCGGCGGCTTTCTCCTGGGGAGCAGCTGCCAACCTTTTTGTTAGCAGCCGAGTGGTTAACCATTTCACCGCCAGTGCTCCTTAATGCCAGATCAAGGAAAACACTTACAATTAATCTTTTTTTCATGAAGTTGCTTTAAGACAAAATATTTAAGGTAATCCTGCAACTGTAATGTAGAATCAGAATCATTCTGTTTGATACCTATGAAATAGTCTATTATGTTTTGTTATCTGATAAAAAGCCTAATTTTAATGTATATCATTTAAATTCACTCCTGTGCCCTGCTTTTTTTTTCTTACACGGTCCTAATTTTTTTACTACATGAACACAGGCTGATTGTAACACATCAAAAATAAAGAGACGTATAAAGAAAAAAATTAATAGTTCTCCTCACCCATTAACTCTCTAACGCAATCTCTATTATTGATTTTGTGTCTAATTATCCACAATTTGTACATACACAATAGAACTAGGAGGTTAAAATTGTTCACTAATCCACGATACTGGATTCAAGATACAGCAGATAATTGACCCCATAGCGAGGTGCTGGGCTGAGATGTGGACTTTTAAAGGGTATAACTGCAAAGGCGATTACCTGACTCACCCTCTTTGAAGTTATGGAAGGGAAATGAATGGATTTCCAGGGAGGAGCTCTTTGGAAAGACCCATACTATCCATCTCCTTTCTACTTACTGCTCCTCTCAACCGAGCCTCATTTCAGAGAAGGAGGGGCACAGGGGCTTTAAGGAGACCACTTCGAGGCCTGCTGAGCGTTCTTTGCCCTTTGCAGTTGGGGGCGGGGCAGTGACCTGGTGCCTGACTCACCTGAGGTGTCTGGGTGATGAGAGAGGCCAGGGAGTAGCTGCCTTGGCAGCGAAGTGGAGGGGGGCTTCTGCGGCGCAGAGACTGACCTGCACTTCCAGAGTTTGCTGGGCAAACAACTAGTAAATGCTTCCCAGGGACCCGATTTGGGCTATAGGGGAAAGAATCCCATGCACTTAGGAGTGAAGGCAGAGGGGGACAGCAGCTCTAGGACCTCAGCAGACAGCCCAAACCAATTGTCATCCAGTCAACGTTGACTCATGACCTCGCCGTGTGTCACAGTAGAACTGCGCTCCACAGGGTTTTCAATGGCTCATTTTTCATGTTGATTGCCAGGCCTTTCTTCTGAGGTGCCTCAGGGTGGACTCAAACCTCCAACCTTTGCATTAGCAGCTGAGTGCCTTAACCATTTGCACCACCCAGGGACTCCTTCAGCAGACAGTAGATGTAGTGAACTGCCAGACTCCTAGCACTGCAGCCCGAATGGAGAAGCTCGTTCTGGGATGGAGCAAAACACAGGTAAGAGGGCACCAAGGATGCAAGGTTTCTGAGAGCCAAGAAAATTACCCACCGGAGAAAGAGCCAGCTTAGGAGACTCCAAAGGTAGCTCATGACAGAGCCAGGCAATTAAGAAGGTTCCTTGTCCTTTTTCCTTTGTCCCCTTCCCTTCCTTTCTTATCCTGAAGGGTTACAGTGAAGGGTTATACAGGTAGGAAATAGTGAAGACAAGCTAGAAAGAAGAGCTGACCGCCCATTCCAAATTTCCCTTGACCTTGGCTGGCATTTTCGCTGGTCTGCAATGCTCGTCTGGTGGGACAACCCAGCACTCTGCTTCCGAGGGGTCTGAGCAGGGACGGATCACCACCCAATAGGCAAGGTATGCACAGGCTTACTTGTGCTTACTTACTAATCTATAGCACACGATTTCACCTGTTTTCACCACATCTTTGATGACATTGATGTGAATTTCATCAATTGTGAATCAGTTGTGAAATTGTTCACTACAGATTACTAAGTAAGCACCATTAAGCCCCTGCACAC
>NW_004444096.1:971992-978253 GCF_000243295.1 Trichechus manatus latirostris | reverse complement strand
GCAAGCCCGTGCACACCCTGTTTCCTGTAAGCCCGTGCACACCCTGTTTCCTGTAAACCCGTGCACACCCTGTTTCCTGCAAGCCCGTGCACACCGTGTTTCCTGTAAGCCCGTGCACACCCTGTTTCCTGTAAGCCCGTGCACACCCTGTTTCCTGTAAGCCTGTGCACACCTTGCTTACTGGTTAATCCGCCCCTGGGTCTGAGCCCTTAGTTGCCTTCTGCTTGTCAGCCTAGGGCTGCTGTGAGTTCTGATTCACAGTTATGCAAGGCATGGAGTACTAAGAGATGCCCAAGTGAATTCTCTGGTTTCCTGGGTTCTAAACACTCTCTTTCCTGATGATAGCATCCTAGCTCTCATAGAAATCATGGTCAATCAATTGTATGATGAGCATAATAACCTCACTAAATATATATATATATATATATATATATATATATAATATGTATATATGTATGTATGTATCTGCTGGTCCACTAGCATGAGGGGCCCAAAATGGCTCAGCAGTAGTCACAACTTCAAGTTCAGTGGACCCCTTAGTGTGTTCCCTGATGGGAGCAGTCTCCCCATGGAAACCACAGTCTCTAACCTAGCAGAGCCCAGGATGGTGGGAGTGGGAAGCCCACATTCCACACGTGGTCCCTTGGGGTTAGTGAGAAGTCACTCCTTGGTTTGCACGCCCATGGATTCTGGCTCTTGGGGAAAACGGCAGCCCATGTCAGCTTTAATTCAGTGAGACACCGCATCTTGGAAGATGGAGACCCAACCCTGCAGAGTGGTTTTCCATACTTGCACTGTAGCTGAGCCTTCAACAGGTCATTCCACGATTCTGTCAGGCTGGCTGCTTCTGAGTGATGTGGTTGTGGTGAGATCAGCAACTCCCACAGTCGTGAGCCGATGTTGCATCTGTTTCTCTTGGTCCAAGACCGTGCTGCATGCGATGCTGTGTTGGTGAATCAGGCACTTGATGGTAGTGCTGGCACAGGCACTGTGGCGGGAAGGCACACCCACATCTGGAGTGCACATCACTTCTCGTAAGGAAGGATCTGTGTGTTATCTCACAGTTGGAAGAGATCCAGTTCTACTTCCTAAACACTTCGCTAGTTGCTGTTGAGACCCAGTGGAGCCGTTCTACTCCGTAACCCATGGGGCTGTTGAGACCCAATGGAGCCGTTCTACTCCGTAACCCATGGGGTTGTCATGGGTCGGAATCCACTGGAAGGCAAAAAGTTTGTTTTTGGTCCCCAGTCACTCTACCCACTCCAAGATAGTGTATTGTCCACTTTTGTTTCCCCAAATATTTTCTTTTTATCCACTCCCTCAGCCCCCACTGTGTTTTCCAGAGTTGGAACTCTTGTTGGTAGAGTGTGTCTACTGGTGAAGTCAAGACTGTCCCGAAGGTAAGAAGCATTTAAAAAGATGGGGCAGTGTCCTGTTTCTTTCTCATTCTCTGAACTAGACTATCAAAATGCAATTTCTACCTTCCCGGTATTTTTCTACCACATTTGCCTTTTGGAAAGGAAATTTAGCCCTCAAATATCCTGGGAGATCCTATGCTAGTTTTGAGAATTCAGTGAAGATTTTAGGTTGTATACAAGCTTGTCTGGAAGTATGTGCAGAAATACAAAACGATGTTCCTAACAAATAGTTTATATTTGTTTTCTGATATACATATATAGGTATAATTTTATTGTGCTTTAGGTGAAAGTTTACAGAGCAAGTTAATTTTTCATTCAAAAATTTATACACAATTTGTTTTTTGATATTCGTTGCAATCCCGGCAATGTGACAGCATCTCCCCCTTTCCCCCCAGGGGTTCTCCGTGTCCATTCGTCCAGTTTTCCTGTCCAGGAAATCTGTTAGTTGAGTTGCCGCTAAACCCTCTATCTGCTCATTCTCTTAATGAAGGTGAACATTTACCACCTCGTGGAGTGAGTTTGGATAAACACTCGAAGAAGGAGGTTTCCGGGGCTGGGACAAGCGGAGAGCAGCGGGCGGCCTGTACCAGTCCAGGCCTGCGCGGGCGCGGCGCGCACCTGCGGGGAGGAGGCGGGCGCGGCGCGGTGCGGGGCTGCAGCTGGCGAGAGCCGGGGGTGGCTGAGGCTGGAGCCGGCCTGCGTTAGGGCAACGGAAGGGCAAAGGCGATCCGGCTGGGCTGGGCCGCCGCCGAGGGGGCGCGCGAGCTCGGGTTTCCGCAACCGAGTGTTTACCCTGCATCCTAGCAACCGCCGGGGCTCAGCGGGGCCGCGGCGTAGGGCCCCGTGCGGGCGCGGAGCTGAGCGGCGGCAGGTGAGGGGAGCCCAGGGCGCCAGGGGGTGGGAGGCGGGGGAGGGTCTCGCTGCTGCCGGGGTCTGGGGGACCCCCGGCAGGTGGCGACCCCGCTGCGAGCGCGCGCGCGACACGCCGCCCCCGCGGGACCTGCCCGCGCCAGCCGCGCGCCTGAGGCTTTGCAGCCGTAGGAGTTGTTCCAGAAAGGCCCCGCTGCTTTCCTCTCGCTGTCTTCCCTTTCTGGCCCGAGGTCCTCCTCTTCCTCTTCTTTGTCCCACCCCTCTGCCCCCTACCTCCCCGCTGGAACCCAGAACTTTCCAGGCCTTGCACCTCTGCCCCTCGGACCCCGCGCCCCCTTTCCACCTTGCGGGTTCCAAACCTCTTCCTATATTCACTCGGCTTCCCTGACCGCTTCCCTGAGTCTCAGCCCTTCCGTTTCTCCCGTTTCCTTTCCCCTCCGCCCTAGCAGCGTTGCGTCCTTCTCTCTTAACTTGGTCTTCACCACCCGCTTCGCGCGCCGCGCCCCCTACCCCCCAATCCCTGTGGTCCAGCTCAAACGCCTTAGTTCTTTGACGCGTCGGATTTATGCCATCTTCCAGTAGCTTCTCTCGGGGTCAGGGTTTGATTCTGTTTAGGGCCCAGTTCATGTCATCTGAAATTTTAATTTTTTCTGCAGATTTTCCTGAATAGCTTTATCCTCAGAATGCTGGTGTGTGAGCCGGCTCCCAATTGATGTGACCAACCACGTTTATCTCTCTCAGAGAGTGGACACTTACTCTGTACCTCACCGTTTTGGTTTTGCTTCTCCTTAAATGTTACAGAAATTATTCACGGATGGGTTTTATTTTGTATTAATGTTACTGGAAGTTTGAAAATGACCCTTTAAAAAAGCACAAATTCCGTATCTATTTTGATGGTAGGAAAAAAAGAGTATAAAGTCATTCTCGGTTTATGTGAACAACCCCACACACACACAAACTTTTTTCTTTTAATAGGTAAATGTTTTTCCTGTAAAATCTTACTTCTGATTCAAAGTTGCGCGCTGTGTATTCACATATGTCCCAGCTATGGAATGGCTCTCATGGATTGGTAGTGGGTAGTAACTGAAAAGCGGCAGTCTGATAAAAAGTTAAGTTTTTGTGTTTTTATTTGAGTTATACTGGTCATTTTCAAACACCACTGGAAGTAGTGGAATAAATGCCATACCTTTGGTTCTCTTGGCAAATTAAGAAGCCATCAGAAATTTCTACTCAAGAAGAAAAACACCCAATTACCTTATTTTTAAAAAACTCATTCACTTAGACCTGCAAAGCCCCTCTTCTTCTTCTTTTTAACCATTTTCTGCAAGGTCTCTTCTATTTTGGGATCTTGTCCACATTTTTTTTTTGTATGTATGGTGCTTGCCTTCTGGGTTGTCACAAGCCTCACGCTGGTTTTCCCAGGCCTTCTGCTAAGCAGCCTTCTTGAATAAAGCCTGTCATGTCTTCATCTCCTGGTTCACAGGACTCCAAAAAACAGTGTGAATAACCTCAGTTATAATCTGCACTTACAGCTCTGTAACCGTTTATCACAACTGAAAGAACAACGTTTTGCGTTTCTTTGCTGCTTTTTGAGGGTCTTCTAAGATGTTGCTATGTGGAATGTTGACTGCCACAGTGTTATGTAATGTAATTTCACATTTTTCTCTGAAAAGGTAAAAGAAGGTGGTGCAGTGGGTAAGAGCTTGGCTGCCAAGCGAAAAGAAAGGTTGGCAGTTCGAATCCACCAGCCGCTCTTTGGAAACCCTATGGGGTAGATTTTGCTTTGTCCTGTAGGGCAGCAAGGAGTTGGAATGGTGACGAGTTTGGTTTTGGTTTTGTCTTTACAAGATCACTAAAACAAGTGTTACACTTGAGGTTGAACGCAAACAGACCTGTCCACTTAAGCCGTTCTGAATAAGTTAAGACTTTTTATCCTTAACTTTCTGAAACTGAGGAGTGTCGCACACGTGTATCAGCACGTGCTTATGTGTTCAGAATCTTCATCATTTTCCATGAACCAGCCGTAGAAGCGAAACCCTGGGGTACTAAAACAAATGCAACAAATAAAAGGGACAAATTTGTACCTTAATTCTGTATATATTAGTTCACTAGCACCTGTCTGGAGCCCTGGTGGCACAGTGGTTAAGAGCTCAGTCTACTAACCAAAAGGTTGGCAGTTCAAATCCACCGGCCGCTCCTTGGAAACCCTATGGGGCAGTTCTTCTCTGTCCTGTAGGGTCGCTGTGAGTTGGAATCAAGTTGACGGCACACAGCAACAGCCAGCACTTATCTAGATGAGCAGTTCTCAATCCAATCTCATCTAATACTCAGTTTTATAACATGTTTTGTAATGCCTGCTTTACTATTCTGAAATAGAAATCATGGCTGATAATCCTACCTATGTACATAGTTTTAAAGATCAATATAGTGCTTTCGCTGTAAAATACAATTCAAAGGACAGTAGTTGTAATAAAGTATCAGTTGGTAAATGGTTGGGTGCCTCTACACTGGAGTGTATCAGGAAGCCGTCGGATGCCCGCGGCCTTAGGTAGAATTACTGTGCACACAGCAGCTCCAAATGCAGGCTGACGCAGGCGTGTAGACTCCACAGTGGTTGGCTTTTTGTTTGTTTGTGAGGGTTTGAGGGCTCAGGGAACGTTATCTTTTCTAGTGAATTGAAGAACAATTAAAAAAAACCCAAAAACCAACCTGTTGGCTGTCGAGTTGATTCCAACTCGTGGTAACTCCATGTATTAGAGGAGAACTGTGCCACAGGGTGTTCTTGGCTGTAATCTCTATGGAAGCTGATTGCCAGGCCTTTCTTTGGTGGTGCTGCCAGGTGGGTTCAAACCATCAACCTTTTAGTTGGCAATTGAATGCTTAACTGTGTATGCCAGCCAGGGACCTTCTGAAGAGTTATTGGATAACTAAAAAATGAATCTCTAAGATTAATTAAGCAGAATGTGGGTTTGGGTAGTACTAGCTGAGAAACTTCAAAATGCAGAATGTTCTTAGAAAAGTCGGGTGCTGTGGTCTCTTTCTAACTTTCTCCTCTGATGTAGCGTGTGCGCTGAGCTCAGATTGGAGCATTCTCGGAGGCCATGGGTGTGACGCTGACAAAGTCAGCCCAGTGGACGGCTGCTGGACGTGGGCCCGCCACCTTGGAAGTCACTCCACTAAATGAAGCCATACTGCAAGAAATTATTGTCTTTGTGGAGAGTTTTCTCTACATGTATCCCCGAGAGGCAAAGTTCGTTTTCGTAGAGCCACTTGGATGGAAAACAAGTTTGGAGCCCTTGGCATTTGGATCAGGTTATGTCGTCAGGTAAACCAGTTAACTGCTTCTAGAATTGACTGTTTCATTGTTCCTGTTTTTATTGATTGGTTGTACATTTGGGGTAAGTCACTTAACCACTCTGAAACTCAGAAATCTTCTCAACCCGGGATTGCAAACTGGTGGCCCTTAGGTGAAATCAGGAGACATTTTGTTTGGCCAATGCCCTGTTTACCTATTTTGTAACATTTAATTTGAATTGCTTTTGATAGGGGATGTATCCTCCAGGTGACCGCACTGCTGACGTTCCATGTTGCTTTATAGCTGCCTTTCTGCTCATCTCTTACCTGACAGACCCAGGAGGCAATGGTTTTGTGACCTCTGACCTAGAAAATCCCTCAGCTGTTTAAATCTGTCCATTCCTAGCAGCGTCAGGGGAGGGTGGAAAGTTTTGCTGCATATAAGGGTGAGAATTCTTAGCAATTGGAGCTGTCCCCAAATGAGAACTGGTAAAAACTTTCCAAATCTGAGACAAAAAAAATCCTGCTTCTACATCTGCCTCTAACAGTGAGCCATCAATTTCTGCCGTTCTGAACTTGATACGTAGATACATATATATATAGAAACGTATGTGTGTGTGTATATGTACGTCTGTGGATATGTGTGTGTGTATGTGTATTTGTACATGTATGTGTGTGT
>NW_004444096.1:838209-971892 GCF_000243295.1 Trichechus manatus latirostris | reverse complement strand
TGTATGTGTGTGTATGTGTATTTGTACATGTATGTGTGTATGTGTGTGTATGTATATGTGTGTATGTGTATTTGTACATGTATGTGTGTATGTGTATTTGTACGTGTGTGTATATATGTGTATTTGTACATGTATGTGTGTGTATGTATGTGTGTATGTATATGTGTGTGTGTATTTGTACATGTATGTGTGTGTATGTATGTGTGTGTGTATGTGTATTTGTACGTGTGTGTGTGTGTATGTGTGTGTGTGTATATATAAAATTTTTTTAACCAGCCTTAGTTTTGTGTTCCAACTTACACAAACATGACCACACCTTTCCCCTATTTAGGTAAGCTGTAATACACTCCCGAAAGGTATAACTTTACTTCTCTTTCTATGTCCGTGTCTACACTGTTTTTGCTGTATTTCCGTTCTTGTATCTCTGCACGCTGTCTTTACATACAGTGTTCCCCCTAAGCAAGAAGTTTTGACATTTTGATACCACGTGTGTTTTAAAATGACTGCCTCCCCCCACTTTTTTTTTTTTTTTTGTGAAAATACACATAGCCAAAGATACGCCATTTCAAATTTTTTTTTTTTTTTTTGGTCTATTTGTCTGTCTTTTGTCAAATTTACCGTGGAACTTGGTCTGCAATTTTTCTATCATTATTTTGGTTTCCGACCTTTATTGATGATATCTTTAAAGTTGGAAAGGATGAAAGGGATCTGATAGAATCACTAGTTGTACCTGAAGACATCACCCCCCGTCTGTCTGTCTGTCGTAGTGTGGTGGCTTGTATGTCGCTACAGTCTGGAAGCTGTGCCACTGGTATTCCAAATACCAGCAGGATCACCCAGGCGGACAGATTTCAGTGGAGCTTCCAGACTAAGACACACTGGGAAGAAAGGCCTGGCAATCTACTTCCAAAAATTAGCCAGTGAAAATTCTGTGGGTTGCAGAATATTGCCTAAGACTTCGACTCACTTACTTTGGACACATACCAGGAGGAGAACATCATCTTTGATAAAGTGGAGGGACAACAAGGGTAAGGAAAACCCTCCGTGACATGGATTGATGGTGGCGGCCGCGATGGTCTCAGACATAACAACAATCATGAAGGTGGCGCAGGACCGGGCAACATCTTTTTCTGCGATACGTGGGGTCACCACGAGTCGGAACTGACTCAACGGCAACTTCACAACATTTGAAGGAAACCCTACCTGTGTGGCCTTGATGAAAACCAGATAGGTATTGATTGCGCTGATGAGGAATCCATCTGAGATTTGACAATAGTGGAAAATACCAAATGCTTTCACACCTAGGTCTTGACTGTACTCTTCACTCCCCAAACCAGAGAACTTTCAGCCTCCCACAGCCACGCAGGGCCCGCTACATCTAGCAACATAACATGATATAAACCGGAGACGCCCTCATTGGCCAGAGGGATTTATTAGAAAACAAAATCCCAACCACCTCACTGCCCTTTAGCTCACATCTGTCTTCTTGCTGAGCTGCCGGCCCTTAGTGCTCTGTTCATGCATTTATTTAAAGAGAAGAAGCTGTTCTCCTTCCATACAGGTTTCGGGCCTTTAGGTCCATGTGAGTCTGGAATGACAGAGTCATCGTGAAGGGTTTCAGCTTGATGTCTAAGTGTGTTTTTACCAAGTAGGAGTGTCCTTTGACATTTAAAACAAAGGCCTGTTCCTCTCCTTGTGGATATATGTTCTCAGCCATTTTATTCCAAAATAGGCCGGTTTTATCTCTTCTGAAAGTCAGTTGAAGTAGGTAAGCTATGTCCTTTTGCTCGTCTCTGAAGGTGTTTTTGGAAAGTCTTTACACTTTGACCTCACCTCACACTTCCATGTTGTGCATCTCCGAACGCACTCTTTGTGGCGTTTCATGAAAGTCTGATCGGCCCCTTTCTGAACGATGCTAATAGGCATCTGATATTGAAACTGATCCTTTAGCTGCGTACCAGAAAGGTTTTACATTCCATCCACCATCTCCCTTCCTTCTGTCCGGAGGACAGTCTTCCGGAAGCCTTATTTTAGAGAAAGTAAGCGTTTGTATGCAGTGCGTCTGACTGGCGAGTCTAGAAATACTTCGTTCACTGGGCACCTTCTACGTACAGTTATTGTTCAGAGATAGAATAGTTGGCAAGACTGATAAAATGCTCTCTCTACTCTTTCCTGATTGTCATTAATTCCCCAGACAGACATAGCACTTTTCACGTGTTGCCCGAGTCATTCTTTTCCTCTAGAATCATTCCCAAACGTGCAGCTGTTCACCCCGGAGTATTTGTCATCATCTCTCCACTGTTTTTTTTTTTTTTTTGGGAGGAAGATAGCTCTACTTTCATGAAAATTTTAGGTCTCTTCTTATTACCATTTTTAATTTATTTTCTTGTTATTGGACAGGATAGGATTACTAACCTTCCTGTGACACCTCAGAATGAAGCCCAGATCCACTCTCAGCTAAGGACAGATGACACCACCCACTGGTGGTACACAGAGCTGATGAGGTGCTTTGATTCCCTAGAATGTAGCCTGGGAGATTTATCAGTTAGATAAGCATTCAGAATTACTTTGTGAAAATGTTATTACTTGTTCTTTTCTTCCTCCGGCAGAACTATGTTGTTTTTTATTTTTAAAAAATCGTATCTGCTCTAATATTGCTGTATTTTAATTGTGAACATCATTCCGGTGTGTTTCAGGGATGTATAGAGTTGAGACAAGATTATATCCTTGCAGGAGTTCTGTATGGATTGGGAGGCAAGACACCTGAATAACAGTTCTCTTTCCCCAATAATGCACACTTTCTCTTCTTACCAGTTTCTGGGCCTTAATTTTCCAATCAGCATAATGAAAGGCTGAATTACATGGTCCCTAAGATTTGGCTCAGGAGCCTTGGTGACGCAGTGGTTAAGAGCTCGGCTGCTAACCTAAAGGTTGTCGGTTGGAACCCACCCGCGGCTGTGTGGAAGAAAAGACCTGGTGATCTGTTCTTGTAAAGATTACAGCCTAGGAAACTCTGTAGGGCAGTTCTACCCTGTCATATGGGGTCACTATGAGCCCGCATTGACTCGATGGCATACAGCAACAAGGTTTGGTCCAACCTTGAAATGGTATTGTTTTATGAGACAGTAATTCTTATATTTTGGTAAAATTTCTAGGTCACAGTAGTAATATCAGCGGCAGTGAGTTCTGTTATTGAGCTTTATTTTTGTCCCTGAGAATTGCTGAGTCGTTCTTGACTCTTGCCTTTTGTCCTGGGTTATTACTTAGACATACGTTTATGGAGTAGTTACTGTGTCCTGGGCGCGGAACTGGACCCTGAGGGTTAAATCAGTGAGACCTTTTCCTGCTCTCTGCTTTATGGTGTAAGCTGAGTGTCCCTAGCCCCTTCCTCACATTTCAGTTTAAATGTCTTTAGATCACCTCAGCGGATTGAGTTTGCAGCACGTTCTTCTTGATCTTCATGAGGTGGATACAGTATATCTCTTTCCAAGAGCTCATTCTTCAGGTGTTACGTAAACCGTGGGCCCAGAAACTGAAGCGTTTCCCTCAGCCTCCCTGACCTAGTTCCCTGGTAAGCTGCAGGCTTGAGTTGGAAGGAGCAGTGAGAAACGTCACCTGTGCTCCCAGCCCTTCCGTGTCTCACCAGGAGTTGGAGTTAAGTTGACGGTTTTGGCATTCAGCCAGCTGTAACTTAGTCCTGCCAGCATCCACGTGCACCCGTGATCTGCCCTACTACAGGCCTATAAGATACTGCCTCAGTCCTAAGGACTTTCTTCCAGAAGCTTTATTTTAGACAAAATACACACTTTGTACACAGTGCATGTCACTAGCAGGTCTGGAGATACCTTCCAGGTACTGGGGACAGCGCAGCGGGCAAGACGCATGAAGTCTCCGCATTATTTCCTGTTGCTGCTGTAACAGATTACCGAAGATTTAGGGGATTACAACGTGCGTTTATTATCTTACAGTCCTGGAGGTCCAGAGCCCTAAGATCAAGTGTCGATGGGGCTGTGTGCCCTCGGAGGCCCTGGGGGTCTGAGTTTCCCTACCATGTGCAGTTTCTAGAGGCCGCCTGCATTCCTCGGCTCACAGCCACATCGCTCCGACCTCTGCTTCGGTTGTTTCATCTCTTTCTCTGACTCCGTTCCTCCTGCCTTATAAGGACCCATGAAAGGACTCTCGTGATTGCACTGGGCCCACCAAGATAATCCAGGATAATCTCCCCATCTCAAGGTCCTTGATTTAATGCAGATGTTCACAGGATCTGGAGATTAGGATGTGGACACATTTGGGGGCCCATTGTTCTGCCTGGTGCAGTCCCTGTCCCCTTGTGTATAGTCTGGTAAAGTTGTGGGTTGCTGTTAGCTGCTGTTGCCTTGGCTCCGACTCACGGCGACCCCACGTACGACAGAATGAAACGTTGCCTCGTGCTGCGGCATCTTCACAGTTGTCGGTTTTGCTATTCCATTGTCGCAGGCACTGCGTGGCTAATTTTTGGAAGTTGATCACCAGGCCATTCTTTCTAGTCTGTCTTAGTCTGGAAGCCCCGCTGAAACCTGTCCATCATGGGTGACCCTGCTGGTATTTGAAATACTGGGGGCATCACTTCTAGCATCCCAACAACACAAGCCCCCACAGTACGACACACTGACAGGCAGGTGGGGGGCAGTAGTGCTAGTAGTCGGTCATCTGGGCCTCTCAGATTTATTCTCTCTGATGACCTGGCGACAGCTCACATCTATTATCTGTATTGCGATTTAAAATACGTTAGATCAGGTCTTGAGATGTGGACAGTTTTATCAGGGATATCAGTATGTAATAAAAAAGACTAGGCAGGTTAATTAACAATGCAAATGGTAGAAATCTATAAGAATATCATGCCCATAAAACGTTTTCTTAATATTTTTTAAATGCCACCCTAAAAACTTGTCAAATTGGACAGAAACGCAAATTTAAGAGACTCAGTAATTTCCGATCAGGAAAAGCTCATTTAGTAAACTGATTATCCTGAGGGGTTTGGAGTGGGAAAATAATCCACAGAGAGGATCTAGCTAGCCTTTTTTTTCATGGTTTTTTTGGTCATAAAGACAGAGTAGCCCAGAAAATTCTTGACCACTAATTACTGTGGTGTAAAAATTTTATAAATAAAATAACATTAGACATCCCCGAAGCCCGAACGGTTCTGTAGAACTGGTGATTTTTTAAAACAAGATGTCAGAAACCAAGACATTGTTAGAAAAACAAAAACAAAAACTGCGATTGTTGGAGTTCATGTAGACATTCATGACATTGCTTAAAATGTTCTTTCTTGATATATTGTTCACTGTGGTTGTGATAAGTTTGGAGATTTAAGAGTCTGAGTATGGATAAAAGTGGGAAATAGGCAAGCTTCTCACCAGAGGTATTTTTATTTTCATGTTTTATAGTGAGATATAGGAATAATTTGTCTAAATGTCTAAAGTTTAACTTCTATTGACCTTCAGGTAATATTAAGCTTATTATTTTATTTTATTTTTTTTACTTTCTAGTGAAAAAACAGTCAAATCAGAAGAAGTTGATAAAAACGGAGAGCCTTTGCTGTTTCTCTCCGTACCGCAAATTAAAGTTAGGAGCTTCGGGCAACTGTCGTGCTTGCTATATATTGCCAAAGATAAAAAGCTGAAGGAAGCACAGGCGTGTCTTGAAGGTGATATTTATACTTGAGTTTGTGATTCAAACTTTTAGAAGCACAACCTGGGGGGAATCATTTGTTATGATTTCTTTAAAAAAATTGTTCTATAATCTAACAGTTAAAAAGTCACATGTATAACTTAATAAAAATATCATTAATTTTTCCTGGCTAACATGTTATATCAAATGCCTTTAAAATGAAAGGCCTAATACTTTACTATTTGTGGGCTTCTGGGTTTCTAATTTTATGTTAATTTTAGCATATTGTTTAAAGAGAACCACATTCTAGTACGTGGGTGGTGTAAACAGTTAAAAAGTGTTCTGCTGTTAATCGAAAGGTTGGAGTTTCAAGTCCACCCAGAGGCACCTCAGAGGAAAGGCCTGGTGATCTACTTCCAACAAATCAGCCATTGAAAACCCTGTGGAGCGCGGTTACTAATTCTGAGTTTCTGCCGTCGAGCTGATTCCGACCCGTAGGACTAGAGCCCCTTTAAGATCCGTCTCGGGAGAGAAGACATGTTTCTGGGGCAAACATCTGAATCCACCGTCCCCTGGCATACTGCTGTGATGGTGGACAGTCAGCTTGTTTTAGCCTGAGAGTAGCCTCTTCCTTTAGCAGAGAGAGCCTGTAAGAATTTCACTTTCCGTTTCTCTCAGCTGTATTCCATCATGGACTTCACAGCCTCCTGTGAATTATTATATTCAGTCAAGTTCTGTGGGAAATATTTTCCTCTTCATTACAGATATATAACATTCTCATTATTGTCTAATTGTCCAACACACACAGAAGAATGGGATTGACTGCCTGCTATAATTGTGCTCCGAATATATCCTGTAAGTAGAAATACCTAATAAACCAAAACCCGGACCCGTTGCTGTCGAGCTGATTCCGACTCCTAGTGACCCTCTACTAGGTGGTGTCTTGTGTCTTGCTTCCTTGGAATCATGTGACCAGTGAGTCCGTGTGTTCTGCCACTGATCATTCTTTCCTGCTGACCATTGCCATGAGGTCGGAAGACAGTCCTTTTTCCCTTTTTTAAAACATGTCAATGTTAGGACAGCGGCCTCTTTTTTTTTTTAATTGTGTAAAATATATATAACAAAACTATTTCCATTTTAACCATTTTTAAGTATACGGTTCGATGACGTTAATTACATCCACTATGATGTTTACCATCCGCTATCCAACCACTGTCCGTGCTCTGTTTTCCGTCCCTGAACAGAAACCTGTAAGTAATGACTCCCCATTTCCTCCTCCCCTCAGCCCTTGATAATCACTAATGAACTTCTGTCTTTCTGCGTCTGCCTGTTCTAAGTATTTCACGTAAGTGGGATCAGACAGTATTTGTCCTTTGTGTCTAACTTATTTTGCTTAGCACGATGTTTTCCGGTTCATCCATGTTGAAGCATGTGTTAGAACTTCATTTCTCTGTATGGCTGAGTAATATTCCATTGTATGGATAGACCACATTTGGTTTATTCATTTGCCGATAGACGCTTGGGTTGTTTCCACCTTTCGGCTATTGTGACTAATGCTCAGCGAACATTGGTGCGTAAGTATCTGAGTTCGTTTCAGTTCTTTTGGGTTTATACCTAGGACTGGAGTTACTGGCGCATATGGTAATCCCATGCTTCACTCTTGGAGGAATTGCCAGTTGTTCTCCACTGGGGCTGCACTGTTTTCCATTCCCGGCAGCAATGGATGGGGGTTTCAGTTTCTCCACATTCTTGCCAACAGTTACTGTTTTCTGTTTTTCTTGTGTTAGTCACCCTAGTGGGTGTTACGAGGTATCCCACTGTGGTTTGATACGCATTTTTCTAATGATTAATGACTTTGAACATCTTTTCATGGGCGTATTGGCCATTTGTATTTCTTCTGTGGTGAAATGTCTATTCAAATCTTTTGCCCGTTTTTGATTAGATGGTTTGTCTTTTTATAGTTAAGTTCTAGGAGTTCTTTATATATTCTGAATATTAAACCCTTATCAGATGTATTGTTCCCAAACATTTTCTCCCATTCTGTGAGCCATCTCTTCACTTTGTTGATAAAGTCCTTTGATGTTCAAAAGTTTTTAATTTTGATGAGTCCAGTTTATCTATTTTGTCTTTTTTTGCTCATGCTTCTGCTATCATATCTATGAATTCATTGTTGAAAACTAGGTCCCAAAGCGTTACACCTAAGTTTTCTTTTAAGAGTTTTGTGGTTTTAGCTCTTATATTTAGATCATTGATCCATTTTCAGTTATTTTTGTATATAGTGTAAGGTATGGGTCCAACTCCATTCTTCTGCATGTGGAAATCCAGCTGTCCTGCACCATTTATTGAAGAGACTGTTCTTTCCCTATTGAATGGACTTGGTACCCTTGTCGAAAATCAACTGACCATAGATTATATGAGTTTTTTGGGGGGCTCTCAATTTATTCCATTGATCTATATGTCTATCCTTATACCAGTACTACTTTGTTCTCCTTTTTCAGGATTGCTTTGGCTAGTTGTGACTCCTTGAATTGCCATATGTATTTGAGAATCAGCGTTCCATTTTTGCCAAAAAAGCTGTTGGAATTTTGGTAGGGATTGCATTAAACCTATAGGTCACTTTTGGTGGTATTGACATCTTCACAATATTAAGTCTTCCAGTCCGTAAGCACAGATGTCTTTCTGTTTATTTAGATCCTCTTTAATTTCTTTCAGCAATGTTTCGTGCTTTTCAGTGAACAAGTGTTTCATCTCCCTGGTTAAATTTATTTGTAGGTATTTTATTCTTTTAGGTGCGATTGTAAATGTAATTGTTTTATTAATTTCTTTTTCAGATTGTTTATTTTTAGTGTATAGGAACTCAACTGATGTTTGTATGTTGATCTTGTACTCTGCAACTTTGCTGATTCACTTACTAACTCTAGTAGCGTTCTTGTATATTCTTTTGGGTTATCTGTATATAGGATCATGTCATCTGCAAATAGAATAGTTTTTCTTCTTCCTTTTCAATATGAATACCTTTGATTTCTTTTTCTTGCCTAATTGCTTTGGCTAGAACTTCTAGTACAGTATTGAATAGCAGTGATGAAAGCAGGCATCCTGTCTTGTTCCTGATCTTAGGTCGAAAGCTTTTAGTCTTTCCCTATTGAGTATGATGTTACTTCTGGGTTTTTCATAAATGCCCTTTATCACATTGAGGCATTTCCCTTCTAATCCTCATTTGATGAGTTTTTTTAAATCATGAAAGTGTGTTGTATTTTGTCAAATGCCTTTTTTCATCTGTTGAGATAATCATATGTTTCTTTTCCTTTGTTCTGTAATGATTTTCTTATGTTGAACCTCCCTTGCATTCCTGGAATAAATTCCAAGTGGTCATGGTGTATAATCTTTTTAATATGCTGTTGAATTCAGTTTGCCAGTGTTTTTGTTGAGCTTTTTTGCATCTATATTCATAAGGGATATCAGTCTGTAGTTTTCTTTTTGTGTAATGTCTTTGTCTGGCTTTGGTATTAGGGTAGTGCTGACTTTGTAGAAGGAGTTAAGTAGTATTCCCACCTCTTCCATTCTTTTTGGAAGTTTTTTTAGAAGGATTGATGTTAATTCTTCTTTAAACGTGTGTAGAATCCCCCAGTGAAGCCATTAGGTCCAAAACTTTTCTTTGTTGGAAGGCTTTTGATTGTTAATTCAATCTCTTGTTATGGTTCTGTCAAGATTTTCTATGTTTTCTTGAGTTAATTTAGGTAGTTTATGTGTTTCAGAATTTGTCCATTTCATCTAGATTATCCAGTGTATTGGCATACTATTCTTCATAATATCCCCTTATAATCCCTTTTATTTCTGTAGGGTTGGTAGTAATGTCCTCACTTTCATTTGTGATTTTAGTTATTTGCATCTTCTTTCTTTTTTTTCTTTGTCAGTCTAAGTAAAGTTTTGTCAATTTTATCGATCTTTTCCAAGAACCTACTTCTGGTTTAGTTGATCCTCTCTGTTGTTTTTTCTAGTCTCTATTTTATTTATTTCTGCTTTGATCTTTCCTTCTGGTAACTTTGGGTTTAGTTTGCTTTTCTCTTTGTAGTTCCTCAAGTTGTAAAGTTAGGTTGTTAATTTGAGTTCTTTCTTCTTTTTTTTTTAATGTAAATGTTTACTGCTGTAAATTTCCCTCTAAGCTCTGCCTTCACTGTGTCCCGTAAGTTTAGGTATGCTGTGCTTTCTCTTTCATTCATTGCTAAGTATTTTCAGATTTCCCTTTTGATTTCTTCTTTGACTCATTGGTTGTTTAATAGTGTGATGTTTAATTTCCACATATTTGTGTGTGTAATTACCAGTTTTCCTCTGTTAATGATTTCTAATTTCATTCCATTGTGGTCCGAGAAGATACTTTGTATGATTTCAATCTTTAAAAAAAATTTATTGAGGGGGACCTCATACCATCAAGAAAGCAGTGCCAGGAGCAGAGCACATCCTTTGGACCGGGGTCCCTACGCAGAGAAGCTTCTAGTCTGGGGGAACACTGAAGAGAAGAAGGCCGACAGAGAGAAAAAGCCTTCCCCTGGAGCTGGTGCCCTGAATTTGGGCTTTTAGCCTACTTTGACTATGAGGAAATAAACTTCTCTTCATTAAAACCATCCACTTGTGGTATTTCTGTTGTAGCAGCACTAGATGACTAAGACAGAATTTGGTACCGAGAGAGTGGGGTGCTGCTCTAACAGATGCCTAAAATGTGGAAGCGGTTTTAAAACTGGGAATGGATAGACGCGCGGCAGTGACAGAGGACCAGCAGCAGCAGAGAACCTACAGCAGCAGAGAAGCAGCAGCAGCAGAGAACCAACAGCAGTAGAACCAGGAGGTGGGTGAAAGATGGTGCTGGAGCCGACCCACGGAGCGAGAGAGCTGAATGCCTGTGAGCAGGAGGCTTCCTGGCAGAGTGGGGTGCCTCTGGGCACTTATCGGTGGAGCTAGGCTTGCCGACCCATGGAGCGAGGGAGCTGCGTGTCTGTGCGCAGAAGGCTTCCTGGCGGAGTGGGGTGCCTCTGGGCACTTGCCAGTGGAGCTACTGAACTTTGGAACACTTGCCCCAGCAGGGCAGATGCGGGCGTGAGGCCCGAGGGCGAAGAGGCCATAGGAAGCAGAAGCTGAAGAGACAGGGGACACAAGAAGCCGAGCTGCTTCAGCCTCAAAAGCTAAGAGCACTATCTCACATTTTAGCAATACCAGTAGAAGTAATACAGGCAGATTCTCCACCTGTTGTAGTTGGTGAAGAATATTCAAAAAAACTATTAATACTTGTATATATGAGACGTGCATATGGCTTAGGAGAACATTACAATTCTGTTACACGGCTAATGAACACAGCTACTGAAAATTGCAGCTAGTTTACAAAATGTTGTGCAATTAAATGTTTTAGAACAGTATGCCCATCTGAGTATTCATACCAACTGCTGGATTGTTCCAAATGTTCCTGAGAAACACAACTACCTTCCGTGAGCTTTATGGCGAAGCTACTAACAGGTTTTCAGAAATGTGTCAGACATAAACAATATCCCCTGATTGGTATTTTTAAAATTGTAAAATCCATTGTGGAGAAATCATTCATAGACCAAGATAGTACCCTACTCACTGATATTTTCATTGAAATAAGACCTTGGACACTCTGTTCTGTGTTGGAATAAATTTTAATTATCTTTCATGTTACTAAAAGCTTTAACTATTTCGTGTAACTTTGCTTGAAGAAGTGAATTGACTCAGTCTGTTTATCATTGCAATATGTGGAGGGTGGTGATAGCAGATACAACTAGTGCTTGTAAGTGAACTTGATCACTGTAACGTTGGTATTGATGGAACTAATGCCATGAAACTTTTTATTTAACCCCATCAAGGTGCAGTTTAAGAAACTTGTTTTAATAATTAAGAATTTTTAAATATTTATTCAGATGGGAATCAGCTGTTGAGTTGAAAGAAATGAGACAAATTTGAAGGCAACCAGATGTTCTCTATCAGTTTAAAACCTGTAAAGAGTTAGAGATTAGCTTTATATTTGTATGTAACTTAAGAAAACAAACAAAAACCCAACAGATGACTGTATCTTTCTAATTTATTATTTATTCCTTGCTGTTTCTTAAACTCTGAAATTAGTACCATCATCTTTTAGTCATCTTCAGGACTACATCTTTGTATTCTCTCTGTGTTTTCCTGTCACTAGGTAGCTGGTATGCTTTCCTTGCAGTCTTTTCTCTACCTTGTACACGTTGAGGGAGTAGCAACGTTAAAGGGCCCAAGTTTGGTCACATTTACTTAATTTTTCTTTTCCAATTTACCTTACAAGCTCTCATTGTTTTTGCTTCATTTTCTAGGATTAGCAGAAAATCTTTGTTACTTGTTATTTTGTTAGGTTTATTAATATCACCTTCCCTTTAACACAAATATTTGAGAATGCTTATATAACATGTATGAATAAAGTTAAAAGCCACTGTCTGGGAGTCAAGATGTGTATAGTAAAATCAGTATGCAGTAGTTTTAGGGTTGAGTGATTTATCTAGCACCAATTTCAGGTGACTCACAACAGTATTCTTTCTATGAAGATAGTACCCATATATACAAATGTATCTGATCATTTGTTATGTAAGGAAGTATTGTCTGTGAAAATGAGCCCTTTTTGGTTTGATCTGTTTTTCCCAAACTAGTAAGATATATCATCAAGTTTATAATATTTGATTTTTTTTCTTCCGTAAGTACTTTTTGTAAGTAGACATTGTGTTTGTAATATTTAAAATGGGTTGTCAGGGAACAAATGTGTGACTCTAGCAGGGACTGTGGTAAACCAGCACAAGTAAGGCTTGCCTTAAGGCATCCTGATTCAAAAGTTTCAAAAGCATTCTGCCTGCCAAACAAAATATATTCTGAAGGCTGCCTGTTTTGTAATCTTTAATTTGAATGTTTCTGGGGTCTGAAATTTATAAAAGAATGCAATGGTAAAATAGTAGATGTCTTGGCTTTATTTTGAAGTAATCTGTTACTTAAAAATTCAAGCATTCTAAAGTAATATAAACAAGATATTATAAAACTTAGGTACTGTAATTTCCATCTACATCGAAAGCATTCTAAAATAACATTGGTAGCTTTTTTTTCCTAAACAATGTGCTGAGTAGAGTTTTCTTGATTATAGATTTATTTTTAATTTTTATTACTGTTTTAAAAAAATTTAAATAGCCAATATGGTTATAAACAAGATTTGTATGGCTGGCTTCTGTTTTTTCGTAAGACTTCAGATAAACATCATTTTAGCTGTAGCCTAAACTTGAAGTCCTTCAAAAATGGAAGATGTTAATTTAAAAGCCGCATATACTAATTTAGTTTGCTATATGATGATGGTCTAATGGAAGTTTTGTAAGCTTGCTTTTGTCCTGACTCAGAAAAGTATATTTCAGAGTTCTGCAATATGTCTTTAGCCAATAATTTTATCCACTTTAATATGTTTACAATTTGTACAAAGCAAAAAAATGTGTGTAGTTATAGTGAGCAATATAGTTTTGCTCACATTATCTGATCTTTGCCGAAAAAGAATAAAAGATGAATTAAATAAAAAAATTTGTTGAGACTTATTTTGTGACCTAGCATAGGGTCTGTCCTGGAGAATGAACCGTGTGTACGGAGAATAAAGTGTATTATACCCTTGTTGGATGGAATATTTTACATGTGTCTGTTATGCCTTGTTGGTTTATAGTGCTGTTCAGGTCCTCTATGGTATTATTGATCTTCTTTCTAGATGTTCCAGCAGGCTGTTTTTTTTTTTTTTTAAATTAAATCTCTATCCTACTATTCCATATTTTAGGCTATCTGTCTATGAAAGTTACTTTATTGAGGAGGGATGGAATCTTGACAGTAAAAGATGAATTCAGTAAAATAGTGGATGCATGGTTTTTCATTAAATTCAGCTTAATATATAGACTTAACACATAGACTGCTGTATCTCTCGTTGTTGGTCCAAATTTCATGTTACATAGCAATATGGTAGTCAGGTTTATTTCTTTCCCCAGAATAAATCTTTATGAGGTGAAAGCCATAAGGTGGATAAGTTGAGATGCTAAATAAATAGATGTTCTCTTGTTCTTCCCACATGCAGTCCTTTCCTCAGCTCTCAGGCTTTTATGCTGTTTTCTGGTGTCATAACCCATTTCCTGCTGGAGAGTTAATGCCATCGCTACACTTTCTTCATTTAGATTGAGGCAAGCTTTCTAAATAGTCTCAAAGGCATTTTCCCTCTCCCTGTCCCAGCGCAAATCTATTTTTTCATCTTTTACTTGAATTGCTCCTTTCTAAACAGAGTTTTGCCACTTTCTCCCTCCTTTTCAACCGTACTATCCCTTTACCAAATTCTGTTTTTAACACATTTCGGGTCAACTTACACATCTTATGTCAGCGTTGATCGTTAAGTTGGTATTTGAGCTTCTCGCTGTAATTTTGATATGTATGTAAATACTGGTTAGATTTGTTTTTCTAACTAACATCAAAAGGCATTGAAAATGAAAGCAGTTTGAACAGGAGGAAAAGTCTGGTAGTAGATCTATAGGCTGAGAGAAGCGTACCATCTTAGGAAGAAAGCATTTATGAATGCCAAGCACTTGTACACATACACATACACACACACACAGTTCTAGTGATGATTTTTCTAAAGAAACCAGTATTTCTTTATCTTCAACTCAATTCCTCATGTATTTATTGAATGCTTGTTCTGAACACTGCCCCAGCTTCAATAAAAAAATGAACAAATCTTATCCTTTGTCCTGTTAGAGGACATATATAGATGATATTATAAAAAAAGGTAATTATGAAACATCTCAAAAGCTATAAGAAAATTACTAAGTACGGTAGCATCTCAGGATAGAGATTAATCCTAGTTGGGTCGATCAGAGAAAGCTTAATGAAGGTAACACATTTGAGTGAGTTTTAAAGGGTTTGTTAGTCTTTGTTTAAAAGAAGCCAAAAGAATAATTTTTATTTATTTATTTATTGTCAGCTAACAGAGACCCTGTAGTAAAAATTCTGGGCTCGGATTATAGTACAACAAAAAGAGAAGACTCATCTGCATTAAGGATTCTTGATAAAATTATCAAAGATGATGATCCAGAGCATGAGATCAAGACCAACATCGCCATGCTGATTCAGCAGATGGATATGCACCTGCTCAATTATTCACTAAAACATATTTCATTGTGAGTCTTTTTGAAAGGGAAACTTCTAAAAATTAGTTATGAAAATTGCTTTCAGCATTTTAGAGAAAATGCATGAAAAATAAAATATGGAAGCTGTTGCTGTTGATTTAACATTAAATTTTACTGGAACAAAATTTTAGTTTTATTGGATGGTTATAAATTTTAAAAATTAAAATTTACAGTTAACATCGCCAAAACATTCCAGTGAGGTTTCATCTAATTCTGAAGACGTTAAGTGGCCTTGTTATTTTCGAAGACTCTTAAGAATGTTACATAAATTATTAAATTATCATGCAAATGCAGAGCTTGTACAGTCCAGAATGTGTTCATTTTCTTGAGAGAATTAAAATACTTATAATTAAGCAATGAAATGAATATTTAATGGAATATATTTAATGTTACATCAGATGTAAATCACAAATTCCTTGAAGTTTTACCAATGCTGTTACAAGATTATAACAAGGCTAAAATACACTGCAATTTTAATTTCAAAATATACGCCCCGATGTAACGCAGTATTTTTATGTCTTTTCTGTAGATTCTGTTTTAAAGCATTTAAACTTATTTTTTAAACATTTATTTCAGAGAAATACGTTTAAATCCATCAGCCATTAAGAATGATGTGGAACTGCTGCAGCGTTACTCAGGAAAAGGAGAACAGACAGTCTTGGAATCTATCGAATATACCTCAGGTTTGTATCTTTTCAGATTCATTTCATGTTGTATGTTGTTTGTTGTCAGTTGCTGTCGACTCGATTTGTACTTAACAATCCCGTGTGTGGAGTAGAACTGCTCTGTAGGGGTCTCAAGGCTGTGACCTTTCAGAAGCAAATTGCCAGACCTGTCTCCTGAGGCGCCTCTGGGTGGGTTCGAACCACCAACCTTTCAGCTAGTCGTCAAGTGCTTAACTGTTGGTGCCACCCAGGGACTCCCGTATTGTATACATTTTCATAATTTTCAAAATGCTTCTATGGCTGCATTAGAATTGAATATTTAAAAAAGTGAAAACTTAAAATTTCAATCATATTTATTTTTTAAAGCGAACACATTTTGTAAAACTCTGGATTAAGGCACCCCTATTAATTGACTGATGATTGATTTCAGACTACGAGTTTTCAAATGGATGTCGAGCCCCACCTTGGAGACAGATTCATGGGGAAATGTGTTATGTGCTGGTGAAACCACACGATGTTGAGGCTTTGTGCATTACTTGTAGTACAGAAGGAGTGTTTTTAAATGGTGTAAGTATTTTTTTTTTTAATCTGAAACCAGTTGAATTTGGACCTTAAACCAAAAAAATCAAACCTGTTGCCATCAAGTATTCTGACTCCTAGTGGCCCTATAAGACAGAATAGAGCTGCCCCATAGGGTTTTGAAGGAGCAGCTGGTGGATTCCAACTGCCAGCATTTTGGTTAGCAGCTAAGCTCTTAACCGACCTTAGCTGACCAGACAGACCAGACCAAACCAAACCAAACCAGGCCTGTTGTCATCCAGTCAATTCCGACTCATAGCGGCCCAATAGGACAGGGTAGAACTGCCCCATAGGGTTTCTGAGGCCGAAATCTTTACAGAAGCAGACCGCCACATCGTTCTCCCATGGAGCAGCTGGTGGACTTGAACTGCTGACTTTTGGTTAGCAGCTGAGTGTTGAACACTTGCGCCACCAGGGCTCCTTTTAGACCTTAGCTGGTGTCTATAATTGATGCTGGTATGTCTCAAGGATTATATCCATGTGACTGCAGAGTATGAAACATTGTTCTGTGAGATTGGAGCAGATCCCTTTGCTATGCATTTTCTGGACATGTCTAAAATGGTCTCAGAATTAGCGTCGCTGTTCACCATTGCCAGGTCATTAAGTCAGTCTTTTAAGAAATGGGCTTCAAAGTGACTCATTCTACTTTATAACTTAAACCTCTTTTACATAATCATTTCAATGAGTAGTTACTCAGAGACTGAAGGAGCGAAAATGCAAGAAGGGGGCATTGAAATACAGGAATAATAATTGCAGCTTCCACCCTAACTGTTGGGGGGACCAAGGGAAGGAGGGCGGGTTATGAGAAGCTTGGAGGAAGTGCCCCACGAAGCTGGGACCCAGACCTCTGGGGAGGGGGCACTTCCGGACAGTGCTGGTCCCGTAGGAGCTCAGAGGAGGACCCCACAGAGCTGGCCCCATGGTGCCACCATAATTGTGCTGGTACCTCAGGAGCTCAGAGGAGGGCCCCACAGAGCTGGCCCCACGGTGCCGCCATAATTGTGCTGGTACTTCAGGAGTTCAGAAGAGGGCCTCACAGAGCTGGCCCCACGGTGCCGCCATAATTGTGCTGGTACCTCAGGAGTTCAGAGGAGGATCCTTGTAAAGCTGGCAGAGTTGGGCCCAGACATTTGAAGATGGAGCACTCGTCAGCTGATAATGGTATTTCCGAGGGGATGTGATGAGCCTAGTTCAGGATCCCAGGACTGTGGGAAAAAAAAAAAAAAGCGCTGGAAATTAGAATCAACTGTTGCTACTGGAAGCAACTGCCACTGCCGGAGGTGAGGGGCCGTTGCTGGGGTGACGGTAACGGGGATGGTGTGTGAACAGGAAGGAGCGTGCCCCTTCCTGCAGCTTTCAGTCTTCTTTTCGCTTCTTGTTGGCCGAAGCTAACCTAACCTGGCAAAGGAGAAATACAGAGAAATAATCCCAGCCCTGAGTATCACAAAGCAGAGTATGGATGGGTGGGTTTTGAGCCAAGAGAGAAACAGCACATAGCCTTCTGAATTCTCTGGATTAAAAAACTTGTTGGTCTCACACCTGTTCACTGAACCTTGGTGGAAGGTGCCATACTCAGCTGTGTCCTCTGCAACATCCCATCCTCAGTGTAAATTTGGGACTCCCATGCATGCTTTACAGGGAGGACCTAGATCCTTAATGGGGACCCAGCTGTCACGGGGGACTGCTGGCAGAGTTGGTGCACCTTTGCCTGGGTTGGTATCTAAATGCTGCTGCCACTTTACGGGTCCCTCATCAGCATCTCTTCTCTCTCACATGTCTTTTCTGGTGCTTTAATAAGCATCCAACTTAACTTATTTCTGCAGAGATAAGGTACATGACCCAAATCTGATTTTTTCTGTTTACTTCGATATTTTAGAAAACTGAACTCTTTAATAAGGAAATAGGAGAATTAAAGAAGGAATGGTTTTCTAGAGTAGGACAAAACATCTTTGTTTGTCAAACAAACACGTGTGTGTATGGTGTGTATATGTGTGTGTGTGTATGTGTACACAGGATTTTATTTGATATGAAAACATCTAAGTATTCCGTTCAGCGTTAAAAATGAAAGACGAACATAAAACTACTAAATAATTACAACAACATTTATAACACAGTACATAATATATATACATGTAATCTGTTCCAGGAGAAAAATAGGGGTAGGGAGAAAGAAGATGAAGACAGGACAGAGAGAGAAGGAAGGGGGACAGAGACAGAGGGCTGGTGCAGGGGCAGATGGTTACTGGAGATCACAACCCTAGAAAATAAGCCTACCGCAACCGTGCTACGTACAGAACAAGAGCAGAGTGTGACAGACACTCAGCCTTTCCCTAGGGGACATTCTAATCTTGAGGCCTTTTATGACCTCGTCATTAAGGCCCTTGATGTCATAATGTGTTTTCACAGTGGAGGACTGCAGAGGAAAGGAAGCTGTCACTGCTCTGCCGGACGGCAGAGTGCCCTCCACGCACATGGCAGGTACTCAGTAGACGCTGGATCAATGAGTGAGTGGAGAGACAGTGTTCACTTAAGGGGGAACGTAGGCTTGGCTTCTACATTTCATGTATAAAGACCACCACCCGTACCCTTTAGAAAACAGTATGTAGGCTTAGGTTGTGATGTACTGATCAGGTTCTTATATTGCTATTACATTAATAATAACACAGAACATTTTTCCCCCAAAGGGCAAAACAGATGATGCGACAGAAATTAATTATGAGAGAAAAGGTAAAATTTATAAAGACCTTATCACGATTTTGAGAGAAAAATCAGCAACATTTTCAAAGAATATGGCCAAACAGGTAAGTTGTATAGTTTCTTTTGAACTTTCCTAAGATTGTATTACTTAACTGCATCTTTATAAATATAAAAAATTGGAGAGTACAATTTTGGACACAGCTTTTAAATATTAGTGTTTTTCACAATATAATATAAAATAAATACTGTGAACAGAGTACTTCAAGAATTTCTCTGATTTTCTTTAGGTGATAGGTATATTTTCAAATTGTTTCCTGAATAGGACTTTTTTATCTTTCCTTTTTGAATTAATAACACTAAGAACAGAGGGCCCAGTCTGTTAATACAGCTTAGATGTTTTGATTATTTTTTTCTTTTCTGAAAAAAAAAATTACTACCTAGTTGGGTTGTCACTAATATGTGTGTGATCTGCATGTGGATAAGAACTGTACTACTTTTGTATTTTCTATGGTTTTTGAAATAGTGCTGGATGTAGAAATCAGTTGATAACGTATTTTGTTAAATAAAATTTTAGTTAAAGCTGATGATGGTAGAAAAAGGAGATGCAGGTAATACTCAGGTGAAACACTTCAGCTAAAATTAACTCCAGGCTGATTCCCAAGACTCTGGCATGTGCACAAGTTCCCACATCAGCTAAGTTATCAGGGCTATTTTCTCCTGGCCCTGCCCCTCGGGAGTCCCCCGTTCTCTTGCTAGACGCCGCTCTTGTCCTGCCACCTCTCTTTGTCATCATCTTGTAAATTCTTTTTGTTGCCTATTGTTGGATCCCTTTTCCTGGATCCCAGTTTTCCCTTTTTTTGGTACACTCTGTCATTTTGGTGGAGCTTCCTGAGTTTAAGATGTATATGGGAGGAAAAGAATTGAGAGTCAGCAAGATTGAAAATATACTTCTTTCTCATTGGTTGTTTCCAGAATGATAGTTTGAAAATCAGCTTTACTTAGAATTTTAAAGGCTTTTTTTTTTCTGTGTGACTTGTTTGTTTTGGATTTTCCTCTCTTTTCTCATTCAAAAATGTATACACATATTGTTTTGTGACATTAGTTGCAATCCCCACAATGTGACAGCACGCTCCCCCTTTCCAACCCGGGTTCTCTGTGTCCATTCGTCCAGTTCCTGTCCCATCCTGCCTTCTCATCCTGCTTTTGGACAGCAGCTGCCCATTTGCTCTCATAGAGCTGATTGAACTAAGAAGCACGCTTCTCACACGTATTATTTTTTGTTTTAGAGTCGTGTCTAAACTTTGTCTGAAGAGTGGGCTTTGGGAATGGTTTCAGTTCTGGATTAACAGTGCATCTGGGGGCCACAGTTTTGGGGGTTCCTCCAGTCTCTGTCAGACCATTAAGTCTGGTCTTTTCATGTGAATTTGAGTTCTGTCCTACATTATGCTCTTTGTCGTGTTCCCTGTCAGGGCCGTCATTGGTGGTAGCCGGGCACCATCTAGGTCTTCTGGTCTCAGGCTGGTGGAGTCTCTGGTTCACGTGGTCCTTTAGTCCTTTGGGCTCATATTTTCCTTGTGTCTTTGGTTTTCTTCATTCTCCTTGCTCCAGGCAGGATGGGACCAGTTGATATATCTTAGATGGCCACTCGTAATACACCAGACGCCACTCACCAAAGCGGAATGTAGAACATTTTCTTAATGAACCATGTTATGCCAGTTGACGTAGATGTTCCCTGAAACTGTGGTCCCCAGGCCCCAGCCCCAGCTACTCTGTCCCTCAAACTGTTTGGATGTGTCTAGGAAACTGCTTTGCTTTTGCCTTGGTCCAGTTGTGCTGACTTCCCTGAATTGTGTGTTGTCCTTCCGTTCACCAAAGTTGATCCTGTTGTAGTTAAATTTGTATATTGATTTTATATCCTGAAACCTTGTGAAATTAACTTTTTAGTTCTAATAGCTCATTTGTATATTCCAGAGTTTTCTATATAGGTAGATGATCATATTGTCTCTGAATAAAGATCATTTTACTTCTTCCTTTCCAATCTCAATGCCTTTCATTTCCTTTTTCTATTCTTAGTGCACAGGCTAGAACCTCCAGTACAAAATTGAATAAAGATGATGAGAAACAGACACCCTTCGCTTGTTCCTGATCTTAAGGAGAAAGCTTTCATTCTCTCATTTTTAAGTATGATGTTAACTAGGTTTTACAGAGATTCCATTTATAAGGTTGATGAAGTTCCCTTCTATTCCTAGTTTGCTGAGAATTTTTATTATGAATGGATTTTGAATTTTCTGTACCTGTTGAGATGATCATGTGGATTTTCCTTTTTAGTTTGTTAATATGGCAAATTACACTTATTTTTTAATGATAAACCAACCTTATATTTGTGGGACAAACCTCACTTGCTTGTGTGTATTACATTGTTTTTTATATATTGTTGGGTTTGATTTGCTAAAAAATTTTTTGTTGGGAGTTTTTTTTATTACCTTTCAAATCTCTTCTCTTGTTATGGATCTGTTCAGACTTTCAATATCAATTTGTGATAGTTTGAGTAGGTAGGGTATTTCTAGAAATTTGTCTGTTTCCTCTAGATTTTCAAATTTATTGGAGTATAGTTTTTCATAATGCTCTGTTATCCTTCTTATTTCTGTTGGGTCTGTTGTAATGTCCCCCATTTCATGTCTTATTTGGGTTATTTGCGTCCTCCTCTTGTTTTTCTTTTGTCAGTCTGGCCAGTGGTTTGTCGATTTTGTTGATCTTTTCAAAGAACCAACTTTTGGTTTTGTTGATTCTTTCTGTTGTTTTTCTGTTCTCTGTTTCATTTATTTCTGCTCTGATCTTTATTATTTCCTTTCTTCCGGTGGCTGTAGGCTTCTTTTGCTGTTCTCTTTCTATTTGTTCGAGTTGTGTAGCTAATGTTTTGATTTTGTCCTTTCTTCTTTTTTGATGTGTGCATCTGTTGCTATAGATTGTCCTCTGTCCACTGCCTTTGCTGTGTCCCAAAGGTTTTGGTATGATGTGTTTTCATTCTCATTTGATTCTAGGAATTTTTTGATTCCGTCTTTGATTTCTTCTATTACCCAGTGGTTTGTAAGCAGACCATTATTTAGTTTCCATGTAATTGATTTTTTTTCCTTGCTCTTCCTGTTGTTAATTTCTACTTTGATGCGTTGTGATCAGAGAAGATACTTTGTATTATCTCAGTGTTTTGGATTTCATTGAGGGTTGCTCTACGGCCTAAGATGTGGTCTATTCTGGAGAATGTTCCATATACGTTGGAAAATAATGTGCACTTTGCAGCAGTTGGATGGAGTGTTCTATATATGTCTGTGAGTTCAAGTTGGCTGATTGTGGCCTTTAGATCTTCTGTATCTTTGCTGAGTTTCTTTCTTGATGTTCTGTCCTTTACTGAGAGTGGTGGGTTGAAGTCTCCTGCTATTATAGTGGAACTGTCAATTTCTCTTTTCAGTGCTGTTAAAAGTTTGTTTTATGTATTTTGGAGCCGTGTCATTGAGTGCGTAGGTATTTATTATGGGTATGTCTTCATGATGGATCATCCGTTTAATCATGATATAGTGCTCTTCTTTGTCTTTTATGGTGGATTTTGTTTTAAAGTCTATTTGATGTGAGATTAGTATTGCCACTCCTGCTCATTTTTGGTGGCTGTTTGCTCAATTTTTTTTTCCATCTTTTGATTTTTAATAAATTTATGTCTTTGTTTCTAAGGTGTGTCTCTTGTAGACAGCATATTGATAGATCCAGTTTTTTAATCCATTCTGTAACTCTGTCTCTTTATTCATGCATTTAGGCCATTTACATTCAGTGTAATTACTGATAGGTGTGTTTATTGCTGTCTTTTTGTAGTGCTTTTTTTTGTGGTACTGACAATTTCTTTGTTCCTCTTACTCTCCTGTGCTGAATTCCTTTTGTTTGTGGATTTTTTTTTTTCATTTCTTTTGTTTTTGGTGTAGTGGTTAAGAGCTATGGCTGCTAACCAAAAGGTTGGCAGTTTGAATCCACCAGGCGCTCCTTGGAAACTCTGTGGGGCAGTTCCACTCTGTCCTGTGGGGTTGCTATGAGTCAGAATCAACTTGATGGCAACGGGTTTGGTATGTTTTTTTATGATTTTATTCTTTATCTTGATGAGTAGGTTTGTTAACTTTCTTTGTGGTTACCTTGAAATCTACCCTCATCTTCCTGGGTTTGAACCAGTCTATTATTACTTGGTATCATCTTGCCTTCTTCTCCATTAGAAAGTTCTATGCCTACACTGTTTATTCCCTCTTTTATTGTTCCAATGTTGTTGGCATTTACAGATTAACTCTCTGGTTCCCTTTGGTAATTTGTTTGGCTCTGCATAGTCCTTGAGAGTTCATTTCCTGGGTTGGTATCCAGCTGGTACGATCTTATGTCCTAGATTCAGGCGGTGGTCTGATGTTGTTTGTTCTCAAACCAAAGGACTCCCTTTAATAATTCTTGTAAGTTTGGTTTGATTTTTACATATTCCCTTAATTTCTGTTTATCTAGAAATGTCCTAATTTCACCATCATATTTGAATGAGAGTTTTTGCAGGATATGTTATTCTTGGTTGGCAGTATTTTTCTTTCAAGGTTTTATATATGTCATCCCATTGCCTTCTTGTCTGCAGAGTTACTGCCAAGTAATCAGAGCTTAGTCTTATTTTTTCCCCTCTGTATGTGACTTTTCATTTTTCTCAAGCTGCTCTCAGAATTCTTTGTTTGTCTTTGGTTTTTGCGAGTGTCATTATGATATGCCTTGGTGAATTTCTTTTCGGGTCTATCCTGTGTGGGGTTCATTGAGCTTCTTAGATAGTCAGCTTTTCATCTTTCATGATATTAGGGAAGTTTTATATCAGCAATTCTTCAATGATCCTATCTGTGTTTTTCGTTTTCTCACCCTGTTCTGGAACTCTGATCACTCACAGTTTTTTGCTTTTGTTTGTATCCCACATAATTCTCAGGGTTTCTTCACTTTTTTTGTTCTTTTTTCTGATTTTTCCTTGAACAAAGTTGTATACAAGTGTTTGTCTTCAATTTCGCCGATCCTGTCTTCCAGTGTTTCAAGCCTGCTCCTCAGCCCTTCTATGACACTGTCCATTTCTGAAATCTTGTCGTTTATCATTTGGATTTCTAATTGTTGTTTTTGTATGATATCTAGTTGGGAATTTATGTTGGCATTTTTTCCCTGTATTATTTTCCTGATTTCTTCCCTTTTTTGTCTGTATTTTCCATGAGTTTGTCTGCCTTTTTTATGAATTTGTCTATTTTTTCCTCATTTTGTCTGCTTTTCCTTCAACTCTTGGATATCTCTGAATATTAGAGATTTGAATTCCTATCAGGTAGTTCTAGTTTCTTTAATATAGTGTGTCATGGATTGAATTATGTCCCCCAAAAAATATGTGTATCAATTCGGCTGGGCTGTGATTCAAAGTATTATGTGGTTGTCCTCCATTTTGTGATTGTAATTTTATGTTAAAGAAGATTAGGGTGGGACTGTATAACACTCTTACTGAGGTCACATCCCTAATCCAATGTAAAGGGAGTTTCCCTGGGGTGTGGCCTGCACCACCTTTTATCTTACAAGAGATAAAAGGAAGGGGAAACAAGCAGAGAGTTGGGGGACCTCATACCAACAAGAAAGCAGTGCTGGGAGTATAGCACGTCCTTTGAACCCAAGGCTTCTGCACAGAGATGCTCCTAGTCGGGGAGAAGATTGATGACAATGAGGACCTTCCTCCAGAGCTGACAGAGAAAGAAAGCCTTCTCCTGGAGCTGATTCTCTGAGTTTGAACTTGTAGCCTACTAGACTGTGAGAAAATAAATTTCTCTTTGTTAAAGCCATCCACTTATGGTATTTCTGTAATAGCAGCACTGGATGCCTAAGGCATAGGGCTATGCAGGTTATCTATTTCGTCTTGAGTGAGCTTTGATAAATTGTGTCTTACAAGGAATTTGTCTATTTTCTCTAAGCTGTCAAAGATACTGGCATAATTTGTTCATATTATTATCAAAATAACTTTTTAATGCCTGTAAAGTCTGTAGCTTTGTTACCTCTTTCATTCCTAGTATTGATCATTTGTGTTTTATTTTTCTTGATCCATCTGGATAGAGATTTATCAGGTTTATCAATCTTCTCAAAGCACCAGCTTTTGGTTTTGTTGATTTTTCTCTTTTATTCTCTACTTCACTTTGATATTAAATATTTCCTTTGTTCCGTTTGCTTTGGGTTTCATTTTCTCTTGTTTTTTCTAGTTTTTAAAATTTTATCGTACATTTAATTTAATATAGTCATATTTGTACTAAAGAAATTGTGATTTCAGATGTGCATAGTAATTTTCTTAGAACATATAAAACAAGGAGCTACATACTAAAAATACTTGCATTGTCAAATGAGTTCTCTTCAACCTCCTTTTGGCTATAGAGAAGCTATTTGTATTTTGGACAAGGAAATTCAGGGGATGCATTAATCTCCTGGTGCATCTCACTGGGGACAGGACAATGGTAAGATATAAGGCAGTCTTCATTTTACTTGTTCTCACCATAATGGTTGACATCTTGTGTAGATGTGTCTATTTTTACTTCCCTCTGCTTATTTTGGCTTTATACCGCTTTTTTAAAAATACTTGTTTCTTAAGGTGGTAGCTTAGGTTATTGATTTGAGACTTTTTCTCTTTTCTAATTTAAGCACTTAATGTTATAATTTTTCCTCACTTAACTGCTTTTGCTGCCTAGCACAAATTTTGATATGTTGCATTTTTATTTTCTTTCAGTTCAGTGTATTTTTTTAAATTTCCCTTGAAGCTTCCTCTTGACCTATATCTTATTTAGAAGTATGTTGTTTAGTTTACATGTATTTGGAGACTTTTCAGGAGCCCTGGTTGAGCAGTGGTTAAAGTGCGCAGCTGCTAACCAAAATGTTGGTGGTTTGAACCCACCAGCCACTCTGCAGGAGAAAGATGTGGCAGTCTGCTTCCACAAAGATTTACAACCTTGGAAACTCTATGGGACAGTTCTACTTTGTCCTATAGAGTGGCTATGAGTCGGAATTGACTTGACAGCAGTGGGTTTGGTTTTTGGATTGGAGACTTTCCTGTTACGTTTTTATTAATTGATTTTTGGTTTGATGCTATTTTGGTCAGAGAATACACTCTGAATGATTTTAATTCTTTTAAATTTGTTGAGGGTTATTCTGTGACCCAGGATATGGTTTATCTTGGTATATGTTCTTTGGGTGTTTGAACAGAATGTATATTCTGCTGTTGTTGAGTGTTCTGTACATATGAATTGGATCATGTTGGCTGATAGTGTTGTTGAATTCTTCTGCATCGTCGCTGATTTTTTTTAATCAGTTATTGAGTGATAGGTGTTGAAGTATTCAAGTATGATTGTAGATTTATCTATTTCTCCTTTTAGTATGTTTCGGCAGGTCTGCTGTTTCTTGCATATGCATTTAGGATTGCTAGCCCTGGTGGCACAGTGGTTAAGCACTTGGCTGGTTATTATTTAGAAGTATGTTGTCTAGTTTACAAGTATTTGGAGACTTTTCAGGAGCCCTGGTTGAGCAGTGGTTAAAGTGCTTAGCTGCTAACCAAAAGGTCAGTGGTTTGAACACACCAGCCACTCTGCAGGAGAAAGATGTGACAGTGTAAATCTTCCGTAAAGATTTAGAGCCTTGGAAACCCTGTGGGGCAGTTGTACTCTGTCCTGTAGGGTTGCTATGAATCGGAATTGATTCGATGGCATCGGGTTATATCTTCTTTGGTGGATTGATATTATTATTATGTAGTGCTCCTCTCTGTCCCTGGTAATTTTCCTTATTCCGAAGTCTGTTTTCTCTCATATTAATAAAGCCACATTGCTTTCTCTTGATTGTTTCCCTGATACATCTTTTTCCACCATTTTACTTTTAAACTACCTATATTACTATATTTGACATGAGTTTCTGTATAGTTGGGTCATTTTTCAAAATCACTGTGTTGTTTAATTGGTGTAGTTAGATCATCTTTATTTAATATAATTATTGACGTGTTAGGGCTTAAGTGGGCATTTTAGTTTTGTTTGTTCCTTCTGTTTTTCATTTTTTCAGATTTTTTTTCATTGCTTTTCTGTAGGTTACTTGAACATTTCTTAGACTTGCGTTTTTATTTATCTTCAGTGTTTTCCAGTGTATCTTTTTGTATAGATGTTTCAGTGGTTACTCTCACGATTACACTGTGCATACATAATTTATCACAATCTATTCATTCAGCATTTTACTAGTTTCAGTGAAATGTAAAAACCTTGCCTCCCTTTACATCCCTCACCTTTCCCCATTTACTGTTGTCTTAAATATTTCCTCTACATACGTTGCTGACTATATCTGACAGTGTTATAATTTTTTGCTTCAATTGTCAAACTTGATATAGAAAACTCAACAGAAGGAAATTTTATTGTATTTACCTATAGTTTTGCTTTTTCTATTCTTTTCTTTCTGATGTTCCAAGTTTTCTTCTTTTATCATATTCTTCCTGTTTCAGAAACTTCCTTTAGCCATTCTTTTAGCATAGATACATTGGTGAAAAATTCTGTTAGTTTTCCTTCATCTGAGAATGTCTCAATTTCCGTTTCATACCTGATGGATATTTTTACTGGATATAGTATACCGGCTTGACAGTTCTTTACCTTTAGCACTTGAAATATGTTGTGCCACTTCCTTCTGGCCTTCATGGTTCCTGATGAGAAATCACTGTTATTTTAATTGTGATTTTCTTACAGGGAAAGTATTGCTTGTCTTTTCTGCTTTCGAAAATTTTCCTTATCAGGAACAGAGGATTATTTTCAAGCCTTGAGACATAATGTAATTTGTTCTGCTGGGTTTTGGACTTGCTTTGTGCCCACTATCCCTTCTTTCCCTCCAGTTTCTCCCATTTGTTATGGAAATGTCTACCTTGTGCCTGTTCCACCATTGTATTTTGGAAGCAGATAACTTGTATTCTAGATTCTGCAGGTTCACAGATGAAGAGAAATTTTGCCCCAGGATAGAATACACCTAGAGTCTCACCCGTATTTGATTTAGATGGTTCAGAAGATGAGATTTTGGACTTGGAGTTGATTTAAGACTTTTGGGATGATGTGATGGGATGAATGTGTTTTGCATATGGGAAGGACATGAATTTTGGGGGGGTCAGGTGGTGGAATGTTACGGATTGGATTTTCTTCCAAAAAAAAATGTGTTATAAACTCTAATCCCTATTCTTGTGGATGTAATCCCGTTTGGGAATAGGGTTTGTTAATGAGGCCATATCAGTGTAGGGTATCTCTTAAACCAGTCACCTTCAAGATATAAAATGAGTAGATTCGGAATAGAGAAGCAAACAGAGATGGGGCAAAACAGATGCCAGGCCACATGAAGATCACCAAGGAACCAAGGGACAGAAGCTGGAAAGATACAAGGGCCTTTCCCGCAGAGCAGATGGAGAGACAGCCTTCCCCTAGAGCTGGCATCCTGAATTCAGACTTCTAGCCTCCTAAACTGTGAGAAAATAAATTTCTGTTTTTTAAAGCCTAAAAAAAATTTTGTTTTCCTTGTCGTTAGTTTTCTGAAGTTGGATTATGTTGTGTCTTGTAACGGATTTCTTTGGGTCTGTCCTATTTGGAGTTTGCTCAGCTCCTTGAATCTTAGCTGTATGTCTTTGGCCAAATTTGGGAAAATTTCAGCCATTATTTCTTAGAATACTTTTTCAGTCCCATTCCTTTCTCCTCTCCTTCTTGTACTCTGATGAAATGTTAGATCTTTTGTGATGGTCCTATATATCCTGATGCTCTGTTCATTTTTTTTCAGTCTATTTTCTCTTTCTTTGTCAGTTTGAGTAATTTATATTGTTCTATTTTCAAGTCCATAAATTCTTTTCTCTACCCTCTCCATCCCACTGTTGAGTCTATTTGGTGAGTTTTTATTTTGGTGTGTAAATTTCAGTTCCAAAATTTGTTTGTTTCTTGTTTATGTCTTCTGTTTCTTTGCTGATACTTTCTATTTTTTCATTTGTTTCAAGTGTTCATAATTGCTCATTGGAGAATTTTTATGATGGCTGCTTTAAGATCTTGTCAGAGTGTATTATCATCTGTTTCATCTTGGTATAAGCATCTCTTCATCATATTTTTCTCATTTAAGTTGTGATCTTCCTGGTTCTTGGTATGATATGTGATTTTTGATTGTGTCTTGGACATTTTTAGCATTATGT
Organism: Trichechus manatus latirostris; assembly: GCF_000243295.1. Taxonomy (NCBI): domain Eukaryota; kingdom Metazoa; phylum Chordata; class Mammalia; order Sirenia; family Trichechidae; genus Trichechus; species Trichechus manatus. Next base: position 942,850 of record NW_004444096.1, on the reverse strand, counting down.
TGTGGAAGTCTGGATTTTATTTAAATCTTTTGTTTTAGCAGACCTCTTGACAATTCACTAGTGGAGCATGGGGGTTCTGCTTTGTTACTGCCAGGTGGGAGTGAAAGTCCAAATTTCCCACCCAGTCTCCATTGACAACCCTAGTGGGGCAGGGTGCCTAATTACTTCTGGGCAGGGCTAGAAGTTTAGTCTTCCCACTAGGCCTCTGCTGACGCTACTGTGGTTGGGAGAGGGGAAGGACCTTGTTACTGCTTCCCATGTGGCCTCCAGTTAAATCATGGGAAGGGGGCTCATTACTGCTGGGAGGTGGTGATTTTACTGAATCTTTTGAGATGATCATATCGTTTTTCTTCTTTATTTTGTTGATATGGTGATTATATTGATTTTCAAATATTGAACTAATGGTGTATTTTGGGATAAACTCCACTTGGTTGTGATGTCTTATCCTGTTTATACTTTGCTGGATGCAATTGGATAACATCTTGCTGAGGATTTTTGCATCTGTGTTCATGAAGGATATTGGTTAGTGGTTATAATGTCTTTGTCTGGTTTTGGTATCTGGGTAAGGTGTCCTTAAAATCAGTTGGGAAGTGTTCACTCCTTTTCTTCTTTCTGGAATTATTTGTGTAGGATTGGTATTATTTCTTTCTTAAATGTTTGGTAGAATTTGCCAGTGAAGCCATCTGCACATGGAACTTTCTTTGTTGGAAGGTTTTTAAATTGAGAATTTAATTTCATTTAATTTATATAGAACTATTCAAATTTTTCTTTCTTCTTGTGTGAGCTTTGGAAGTTTGTGTTTTTCAAAGAAGTTACACATTTCTTCTACCTTATCTAACTTACTGATATAAAGTAAAACATTCCATTATTATCATTTACTGTCTGTAGGATCTGTTGTGATGACCTTTCTTTAATTACTAATATTGGTTATTTATGTCTTCTTTCTTTTTTTTTTCTGAGCAGTCTAGCTAGAGATATATCAATTTTATTATTCTTTTCAAAGCAGCAGCTATTGATGCATTGATTTTCTCTATTGTTTGTCTGCTTTCTATTTTATTTTATTTCTGCTCTTTGTGATTTCCTTTGGATTTACTTTGCTTCTCTTATTTAATACTTTAAGTTGGAAGCTTAGATAATTGATTTGAGACCTTTATTGTTTTCTACTGTAAGATTTAATGTGGCACATTTCCCTCTAAGCACTGCATAAACTGAGTCTCATAGATTTTGATATGTTGTGTTTTCATTCATTCAGTATATTTGGGAATTTTCCAGATCTCTTTCTGTTACTGATTTTCTAGTTTAATTCCATTGTGTTGATAAAATATATTTTGTATGATTTTAGTTCTTTTAAATTTGTTGAACTTTGTTTTATGGCCCAGAATATGATCTATTTTGGTGACTATTCCTTGTGCATTTGAGAAGAATATATATTCTGCTGTTGTTGGGTGAATTGTTCTGTAAATGTCACTTAATGCAAGTTGATTGATGATGCTGCTCAGGTCTTCTATATAATTATTGATTTTTTGCCTGCTTATTTTATTAATTATTGAGTGAGCAGTTTTGTAGATTTATCTACTTTTCCTTGCAGTTCTATTTGTTTTTGCTTCATGTATTTTGAAGTTCTGTTGTTGGTTGCATATGCATTTAAGATTATATATTGACTCTTTGTCATTTTGTATGCCCCTGTTTATCCCTGATAATATTCCTTGTTTTGAAGTTTAGTTTGTCTGATTTTAATATACCTGTTGCCGTCGAGTTGATTCTGACTCATCGTGACCCTGTAGGACAGAGTATAACTGCCTCATAGGGTTTCCAGGGAGCAGCTTGTGGATTTGAACTGTTGACCTTTTGGTTAGCAGCCTGAGCTCTTAACCACTGCACCACCAGGGGTCCTGCTTATTTTAATGTAGCCACTACTATTTTCTTTTGATTATCGTTTACATGGAATATTTATCTCTAGTCTTTTACTCCTAATGAATTTATATCTTTATATATATAAAGTGGTTTATTTTAGACCACAGATAGTTGGGTCTCCCTTTTTCATCCAGTCTGACAATTTCTTTTTTAATTAAGAGTGTTAAAGCATTTCCATTTAATGTAACTACTGATATAATTGGGTTTAAATTTACCACATTCCTGGTTGTTTTCTGTTTGTTGTTTCCCTCTGTTCTTTGTTCTTTTCCCTTCCTTTTCTGCCCTTCTTGCGTTAATTGAGCTTTTAAGAATGATTCCATTTTATTTATGCTATTAGTTTATCAGTTATACTTCTTTTCAGAAGTTTTTAGTGGTTGCTCTAAGACTTATATATTTCTAATTTATCATGAAAACCCTGCTGGCTTAGTGGTATCATGTCTTCCTTTAATTAATATTATACCATTTCACAAATTGTTTAAGAATCTTATGAAAATATACTTGCAGTGTGTCTACTCTATCCTTTGTGCTATTATTGACATACATTTTACTTTTATGTGTTATAAACCCCTCAAAATGTTACCATTTTTGCTTTAGGTAGTCAGTTATATGTTAGAATGATTAAAAATAATACAAAAAGTATTTTATGTTTATTTTCATTTTTACCATTTTTGCAGTTTTTAATTCCCTTGTGTAGATCCATGTTTCTGTCTAATATGATATTCCTTCTGGCTGCAGAACTTCCTTTAACATATCTTATAGCACAGTCTTCTGGCAGTGAATTCTCTCAGCTTTTGTTCATTTGTGAAAGTCTTTATTTTGTCTTCATTTTAAATTTTTTAGGTTTTCTTGGTCTGGGTATAGAAGTTTGGGTTAACAGTTTTTTTTTCTTTCTTTCAGTACTTTGAAGATATTACTCCTTTTTCTTCTGGCTTGCATCATTTCTGACAAGAAGTTCCTTTTAATGCTTTTGTTTCTTTCTCTGTATGTCTTTTATCTCTGTCTGTCTTCAGCATTTTCTCCTTATCCTTCATTTTCAGCAATTTGAACATGATGTATCCTGGTCAATATAGAGTTTGATTTTTAAGTTTTTTCTAGTGTTGTGAGGTATGAGTAGTTCAGCCCTGCTATTGTATCTGTGTCTGCTGCAGCAGAGGTATGAATTTTGGAACATCACGTTACTGTTTGCCACATTAGTGTTAGTTCAAATAGAGGCAGGCCTCGGCCCTGAAGTTGCCATTATTCAACTTTGGTGTCACAAAGCAGCACAAGTTACACACACATGTGAGACTTCTTTTCCCAGTGTATCATCAGCATTAATTTTTGGATACAATAAGATAATTCAGAAGTGATAATATCATTGTAAAAATTATTCTTAATTTTTTTTTTAATAAAGGGGAATACATTCAATGAAGAACAGCAGAAAGAAACGTTTCAGCCTGATGAGGCACCCAAGAAGGAAGAAGTAACCACTAAAGCTGACGCAGAAAAGAGTACACTGCAGATGAACCCAATTAATTTTGTGAGGAACCCAATTGGCAAGAGATTAGAGCCAAGTTTAAATTGGAAGAGCACTGTTGATTTAAAAGAGTATGTATGCATTTGCGTGATGGATTTTCTCATACATCAAGTTAAATCCTCAGAAAGCATATGTTTGCCTAATTTTTCATGTAATTTTATTTCATAGTAGAAAAATATACAGTATATATTACACTGTCCTCCATGGTACAAGTTGACTCCTTTTTACCCATCTTTATATTCCAAAATGAAAGATTTGACATCAGCAGGGTTTATATTTGGAGTAGTGTGAAGGAAAAGTAAGAACACAGTTCACCGTCATGTATTGATCAGGACCAACAACGTGAAAAAATTGATAAAACACATGGAGGAATCACATGGGGAGTATAAGACCAGTGGTGGGATCTGGTTAAGTAAGTAATGTGGAATTTGGGATTATTAAAGTTACGTGAAGTTAATCAGGAAATCCTTCATAGAGATGATATTTTTTCTATTAACAGAACTTTAAATAAGTACTATAAAAGGGCAAGAATCTCAAAAATATGAATAGGCCTAAGTAAAGTGGAGCCCTGGTGGTGCAGCAATTAAGAGCTGGGCTGCTAACCAAAAGACTGACGGTTTGAATCCACCGGGTGCTCCTTGTAAACTCTATGAGGCAGTTCTACTCTGTCCTATAGGATTGCTATGAGTCAGAATTGACTTAACAGCAATGGGTTTTAAGTCAAGTGGACACTGGTTTGATAAATGTGTTAAATACACAAAATTAGTTTTCTCTAGGACTTCCATACATGAGTTGCTATGAGTCAGAATCGACTTGATGGCAGTGGGTTTATAAGTAAATGCCAAAGCAAAGAGTTAGGGCCAAAGATTAACGACTTAAATGCTTAGGCAATCTTAAGCACCTAGTGCACTTTTAAAATTTATCAAACAGGCTTACTAGTTTCAGCCTATTTTTCATAATCTATGTTGTCAATCTACGCTCAAGAACAAGTTTCAGAGTTTCTTCTGACATCCATTTTGGTCTTTTCTTTGTTTCCTGTCTTTTTAATGACCTCTTGCTTTCTTCATGTGTGATGTCCTTGATGTCAGCTCACAACTCGTCTGGTCTTCAATCATTAGTATTCAATACGTCAAATCTATTCTTGAGACGGTCTCTGTTTTCAGGTGGGATATACTCAAGGTCCTATTTTGGCTCCTGTAGACTTGCTCTGATTTTCTTCAGCTTGAACTTGAACTTGCATGTGAGCAATTGATGGTCTGTTCTGCAGTCAGCCCCCAGCCTTGTTCTGACTGATGATGTTGAAGTGCTCCATCGTCTCTTTCCACAGATGTGGTCAGTTTGATTCCTGTGTATTCCATCTGGCGAGGTTCACATATATAGTAACGTTTATGTTGGTTAAAAAAAAGGTATTTGCAATGAAGAAGTCGTTGGTCTTGCAAAATTCTATCATGCGATCTGTGGCATCATTTCTGTCACCAAGGCCATATTTTCCAACTACTGACCCTTCTTCTTTGTTTCCAACTTTTACTTCCAGTCACCAGTATTTATCAATGCATCTTGATTGCATGCTTGATCAATTTCAGACCGCAGAAGTTGGTAAAAATCTTTAATTTCTTCCTCTTTGGCATTAGTGGTTGGGGTTAAAATGGAATAATAGTCGTATTAACTGGTCTTTGTGGGCGTATGGATATTATCCTATCACTGACGGCGTTGTACTTCAGGATAGATCTTGAAATGTTGTTTTTGACAGTGAATGCAACGCCATTCCTCTTCAATTTGTCATTCCCACCATAGTAGACCATATGATTGTCTGATTCAAAATGGCCAGTATCAATCCATTTCAGCCCACTAATGCCTAGGATATCTATTGTCAAGAGGTCCATTTCATTTTTGACAGTGTCCAATTTTCCTTGATTCATACTTTGTCCACTTTCAATTATTAATGAATGTTTACAGCTGTTTTTTCTCATTTTGAGTCATGCCACATCAGCAAATGAAAGTCCCAAAAATTTTACTCCATCAACGTCATTAAGGTTAACTCTACTTTGAGAAGGTAGCTCTTCCCTAGTCGTATTTTGAGTGCCTTCCAACTAAGGGGCTCATCTTCCAGCACTGTATCAGAAAATGTTCCACTGTTATTCATAAGGCTTTCACTGGCCAGTTTTTTTAGAATTAGATTATCAGGTTCTTCTTCCTAGTCTGTCTTACTCTGGAAGCTAAAAGAGCTGAACAGTAGATTTCAGAGCCTCAAGAAGACAAAGTAAAGTATTATAATGAAATATGCAAAGAGCTGGTGTTAGAAAACCAAAAAGGAAGAACATGCTTAGCATTTCTTAAGCTGAAAGAACTGAAGAAATAATTCAGACCTTGAATTGCAATATTGAAGGATTCTATGGGCAAAATATTGAATGATGCAGGAAGCATCAAAAGAAGATGGAAGGAATACACAGTTGCTGTAACAAAAAGAACTGGTTGACGTTTACCATTTCAGGAGGTAGCATGTGATCAAGAACCGATGGACTGAAGAAAGAAGTCCAAGATGCACTGAAGGCATTGTCAACAAACAAGGCTCCAGGAGATGATGGAATACCAATAGAGATGTTTCAACACTGGAAGCGCTCGCTCGTCTATGCCAAGAAATTTGGAAGACAGCTACCTGGCCAACTGACTGGAAGAGAACCATACTTGTGCCCATTTCAGAGAAAGGTGAGCTCGCAGAATACAGAAATTATCAAACAATTAATATCACACTCAAGTACAATTTTGCTGAAGATAGTTCGAAAATGATTGCAGCAGTACATTGACAGGGAACTGCCAGAAAGTCAAGCTGGATTCAGAAGAGGACATGGAATGGGGGATATCATTGCTGATGTCAGACACATCTTGGCTGAAAGCAGAGAATACTAGAAAGATGTTTACCTGTATTTTATTGACTATGCAAAGGTATTTGACTGTGGATCATAACAAATTATGGATAACATTGTGAAGAATGAGAGTTCTAGAGCACTTGATTATGCTCACGCGGAACCTGTCCATAGACCGAGAGGCAGTCGTTCGAACAGAACAGAGGAATACTGCATGGTTTAAAATCAGGGAAGGTGTGTGTCAGGGTTGTATCCTTTCACCATACTTATTCAATCTGTGAGCTGAGCAAATATTCCGAGAAGCTGGACTATATGAAGAAGAATATGTCATCAGGATTGGAGGAAGACTCATTAACAACCTGCGATATGCAGATGACACAAGTTTGCTTGCTGAAACTGAAGAGGACTTGAAGCACTTACTGATGAAAATCAAAGACTACAGCCTTCAGTATAGATTATACCTCAATATAAAGAAAGTGAAAATCTTCACAACTGAACTGAATAAGCAACATTGTGATAAATGGAGAAAATATTGAAGTTGTCAAGGATTTCATTTTACTTGGATTCATAATCAGAGCCCACAGAAGCAGCAGTCAAGAAATCAAATGATGTATTGGATTGGGCAAATCTGCTGCAAAAGACCTCCTTAATGTGTTAAAAAGCAAAAATGTCACTTTGAGGACTAAGGTGTGCCTGACCCAAGTCATGGAATTTTCAGTTGCCTCATATGTATGCTAAAGCGGGAAGATGAATAAGGAAGACCGAAGAAGAATTGATGCCTTTGTATTATTGTGTTGGCAGAGAATGTTGACTATACCATGGACTGCCAGAAGAACAAACAAATCTGCCTTGGAAGAGGTACAGCCAGTATACTCCTTAGAAGGTGGGGATGGTGAGACTTCATCTCATGTACTTTGGCCATGTTATCAGGATGGATCAGTTCCTGGAAAAAGACATCATGCTTGTTAAAGTAGAGGGTCAGGAAAAAAGAGAAAGACCCTGAAGGAGATAGATTGACACAGTGGCTGCAACAGTGGGCTCAAACATCACAACAATTATGAGAATGGTGCAGGACCGGGCAGTGTTTCATTCTGTTGTACATAGGGTTGCTATGAGTCGGAACCAACTCTGCAGCACCTGACTACAACGTGTTGTCACGCCATTTGGTCGAGCACTGACTTCTGGCTGGTTCTGTGGATTTTGAGAACCACAGGGTGATTCAATGTTGGAAGCAAACCCAAAGATCTGTCGGAAGGAATCCTTTGGAAATGGGCCAGACTCTTGCTCCTCTCATCCTCATCGATTTTGGGGTGTTTGACCTTTGTGACACTATTTGAAAGTGTGAGTCTGAAAATAACAAAATGTATGGGCAACTCTGGTAACTAGCGTGCGACTTTTAAAATACTGCTTTTTCCATGTGCTTTTTTTTTTTTTTTTGAATTATGGATTTATTTGACAAGTATTTAATGAGAACCCATTATGTGCTGTTGGATTCTGTGTTAAGCTTGGGAATACCTAGAGAACCAGATACAAGTCCTGCTGTAATGTTTGGTAGGCAGATAACAGGCAATTCTAATCTAGGGTCACAGGCACCTCGAGAAGGCCCTCGATGGTGTAAATGGTTAATACCGTTTGGCAGCTAACTGAAAGGTTGGAGGTTCGATTGCACCTAGAGGTACCTAGGAAGAAGGACCTGGTAATCTACTTTCAAAATATCAGTCAGTGAAAACCATATGGAGCACAGTTCTACTCTGAAACACATGGGGTCACCATGAGTTGGATTCGGCTCAATGGCAACTGGTTTAAGCCCCTAGAGAAGGAGCAGAAGGCACAGGGCGAAGGACTCAGAAACAATGGCAGCCTGTGAAGACCTGTTCCCAGCGTGAAGAAGTACTGAACAAAATATTTCCTGAGTATGTTGAATGCATTGCTATGCTTAAAGTGCAAAAGGGGAATCTCTGCGTGTCAGAGATGAGGTGGAGCTCATAGAGTAGGAGAGGAGGTTGAAGTCTCAGACTGTGACAGGGGGAACTGGGACTGCCGTATTCGTTCCAGAGGAAGAGACACTGTCCGCCCACAGCCTGTGGTTGCTCTGAGGAGTGATTCACTTGGACGAAATAGTCACTGGCTGGAAGTTGGGTTCTCGCGCTAGTGGTACGTGCCAGTGCAAGGCTCCCATTTGTACCAGTTTTTTGTGAGAGAGCTGGAAACTACTTATCTAGAAAAACCATATAGGAACAATTGAACCTACAAGGCAAAACCATCCAACAGGGAGATCCCAGACCCAACCTAAAGAGGTCGCTTTATATGTTAAGAGTGCTTAAAGCTTTTAAAATTCTACTGTCCATAACTAAAACCTAACTGGTTCGTTTTAATTAAATTTCTAACTCGGTCGTTCTCTGTGTCAGGCAAACATCATTTGGTACATGAAAATGATGAAATATTTGTATACTTTTCATCTCTCATTTCACAGTCGTCAGCATAAAGTAGTGGTCTTAGCGTCCGTAACAAACGACAACAAAGTGAGTGGCTTTAAAGGAACAGCCTCACCGTTCTGGATTTCGGGCATCACAGGGGTGTCTCCTCTGTCTGCTCTAGGGGACAATCCTTCCTTGTCTTTTTCAGCTTCTGGCATGGATACGGATCCTACATGTTGTCTTCTCCCTGTGTGTGACTCTGGTTCCATGTCTGCTGTCCCCTTTAATAAGACATCACACAGCAGTTGTTAGGATTATGACCCGCCCTGCTCTGGTCTGACCTCATTTAATGTAACTGACAACAACAACAGCAAAACCCTGTTTCCAAACAAGGTCACAGGTACAGATTAGGACTCGAACATATCTTTTGGGGGACACAATTCAATCCATCACAGTAATGAATCGAACTAATATTTTTTAGCCACAGAAGTTCAGGAAGAGACACCCAAGAGGAGAAACATGCAAGAATTGAAAAGGGAAGATCGTCTGTGGTGAGTGGGAGAATGCAGTCAGCTCGGTATGTTTCTGTCAATATAACCAGTTCTTTAAAGCCACCATTGGTCAGTGGACCAGTTAGCCTGCTAATTAAAGTCTTCTTAATGATTACATTAGCGTCCCAAGTTATTAGGAATGTTAATAAAAAAGAAATGATACTGGATTTCTTTAAACATATTTACAAAGTATCCTAATTCAGAGTTACTTGAAATACAGGAATTTACTGGTATTAGTTAACTTTTAGGAGCCCTGGTGGTGCAGTGGTTAAGCGCTTGGCTGCTAACCAAAAGGTCAGGAGTTCGAACCCACCAGCTGCTCCGCGGGAGGAAGACGTGGCAGTCTGCCTCCATAAAGAATAACAGTCTTGGGAACTCTATGGGGCAGTTCTACTCTGTTCTGTAGGGTCACTATGAATCGGAATCGACTCAACAGCCATGGGTAAGGGTGTTTTAACTATGAAAAGGAATGTTTTTAATGCAAAGAGCAGTGAACTGTTAGGAAAACTGGGCTCTTAAATGATTTTTTGCAGAGTTTGGCATCTGTCTGAGCCTGACTTTGCTGATCACTGATGGCTGTGGCTATTCTAAAATGATATTTTATTCCTAATTAAAACATGAACTCTTAATGTGAGGTCAACTGATAGACTTCTTACCTGATTTTCAGTATGATGATAAAAGCAACGTATTTGGGGAAAACCCTTTATTTGAGAGTTTCAGAGGGGTAGTGGGAGGAAATGTCAGGAATTTCACGTTATAAAGATTTGTTGGTGGTTCCCTGTGGGAGACCCAGGTTCGATTCCTGGCCACGCACCTCAGGCAGAACCACCGTCTCTCTGTCAGTGGAGGCGTGCGTGTTGCTATGATGCTGAACAGATTTCAGCAGAGCTTCCAGACTAAGACAGATTGGGAAGAAAAACCTGCTTCCAAAAACCACCCACTGAAGACCCTGTGGACGACGGCAGTCCGGTACATCGCCAGCCACGGGGGTGGTGCAGGGCCAGGCGCTGTTTCCTTCTGTCCTGCGTGGGCTTGCCATGAGTCGGGCAGACGTGATGGCAGTTGACAACACCACCAGGAGAAAAGCCAGACTTTAAGATGCTCCCCTAGACATGCATATTAAAGTATTAAATTTGTTTGACAGTTAATTTCTTTTAACCTTTTTATTTTGAAATAGCTGTACCTTCACAGGATGTTGCAACCACAGCCTGGAGAGGCTCCGTGTACCCTTCACCAAGCTTCCCCCAATGATTGCATCTCACATAACCATAGTACACTGTCAAAATCAGGATATTGACATTGGCACGATGTGTATGTGTAGGGCTATGTTGTTATCACGTGTGTAAATGTATGTAACCACCATGGCAATCAAGATACAGTTTCTTCACCACGGAGATCTTCCTCATGTTACTCCTCTATAATCACACCCACCTTCCTCCCCTCCACCATCCCTAATCTCTGACAACCACTAATCTGTTTTCCATTTCTACAGTTTTGTCATTTTGAGAATGTTAGGTAAACAGAATCATACAGATTGTCTTTTCTCACTCAGCATAATGACCTTGAGATCTTATCCAAGTTGTTGAATGTATTTTAGTTTGTTCCTTTTTATTGATGACTAGTATTCCATGGTATGGATGCACCACAGTTGAGTTAACCATTCAGCTATTGAGGGAAATTTTAGATGTTTCTGGTTTGGGGCTATCACAAAGCAAACTGTTATGAAAAATTGTATACAGGTTTTTGTGTGGATGTAAGTTTTCATTTCTCTTGGATAAATGTCCAGTTGCTGACACATACGGTAAGTGTGCGTTTAGTTTTTAGGAAGCGTCCAACCTGTTTTCCAGAGTAGCTGTATCGTTTCACATTCCCACTAGTGATGTACAGGAGATTCAGGTTTTCACCTTTGACCGTGTTTGGTATTGCCACTGTTTTTTATTTTAGAAATGCTAAATGGTGTATGGAGCCCTGGTGGCGCAGTGGTTAAGAGCTCAGTCTGCTAACCAAAAGGTTGGTGTTTCAAATCCACCAGCTGCCCCTTGGAACCCCTGCGGGGCAGTTCTGCTCTGTCCTGTAGGGTCACTATGAGTTGGAATTGGCTCAACGGCATACAACAACAACAGTAACAAAATGGCGTGTGGTGATATCTCATCATGGTCTTAGCACTTCTCTCATGGCCGGTGATGTTCGACATCTTTTCATCTGCTTATTGCCATTTGTGTATTCTCTTGGTGAAATGTTTCTTCATGCGTTTTGCCCATTTTCTAATTAGATTATTTTTGTAAATGTTGAGTTTTGAGAGTTCTTTGTGTATTCTGGATTCTGGACCCTTGTCTGATATGTAGTTTGCAGATATTTTCTCCAAGTCTGTAACTTGTCTTTTCATTCTTTTAACAAGATCTTTCACAGAACAAAAGTTTTTATTTTAATGAAGTCTAATTTGTTGATTTTTTTTCTTTTATGGATTGTGTTTTTGGTGTCATATCTAAGAACTCTTTACCAAATCCTAGGTCCTGAAGACGATCTCCTTTCTTTTTTATGAAAAATTTTTATAGTTTTTCATTTAAGATTATGATCTATTTTGAGTTATTTTTAAAATAAAGTATGAGACTTATGTCAAGGTTCATTTTTTTTTTTTTGGCCTATAGATATCCAAATGCTCCAGAATCATTTGTTGAATTGCTTTTGCACCTTTGTCAAAAATCAGTTGGCTGTACTTGTGTGAGACTACCAGAGTCTCTATTCTCTTGCATTGATTTTTGTGTCTAGCCCTCTGGTGATACCGACAAAATCTTGGTTACTGTATATAATGAATCTTGAAATCTGGTAGAGTGAGTCTTCTCACGTCATCCTTTTTTTTTCCAAAAATTTTCCAAAATATTCAAGTTTATTTCACTCTCCACATAAATTTTAGATTAATCTTACCTATAGCAACAAAAAAATTACATTAAACCTGTATATGAACTTGGAGATTACTACATGGAGTCTTCCAAACCATGAACATGGTATGTCTTTCCATTTATTTAGATCATCTTTGGTTTTTTTCATGAGTGTTTTGTAGTTTTCAGCATACAAATCCTGTATCTGTTTTGTTAGATTTACATCTAAGTATTTTGTTTTTTTATGGAGCAATTGTAAATGGAATTGTATTTTAAATTTTGGTTTGTGTGTGTTCATTGCTAGTATATAAAAACACAATTGATTTTTGTATGCCATTTATTAGTACTTGGAATTTGTTTTAATATTCCTTGTAATTTTCTACATAAATCATCATGTTATCTGCAAAAAAGGAAAGTTATAATCCTTCCTTTTGGTCTGTGTGCCTTGTATTTCCTTTTCTTGCCTTGTTGTGCTTGTTAGAGCTTCCAGTACAATGTTGAATAGCAGTGGTCAAAGTGGGCATCCTTGCTTGTTCTTAATCTAAGGGGGAATACACTTAAGTCTTTCACCATTAAGCATGATGTTAGCTGTAGGTTTTGTACATATTCTTAATAAAGTTGAGGAAGTTTTCTTTTATTCCTCATTTCTGAGCATTTTTATCATGAATGGGTATTGAATTTTGTCAAATGCTTTTTTTTAAATATCGATTGATATGATTGTGTGAGTTTTTTTCTTTAGCCTGTTAATATTGGTTAGATTACATTGAATTTCAAATACTCAACCAGCCTCGTGTCCTTGGAATAAACCTCACTTGGTCATGGTGCTGAATTCTAGGTGCTAATATTTTGTTAAGAATTTTTACATCTGTAATCATGATGGTTTTTTGTGTCGTTTTTTGTTTGTTTTTTGGTACTGTCTTTGTCTCATTTTGATATCAGGCTTCATACAATGAGGTGGGAATTGTTCCCTCCTCTTCTGTTTTTTAGAAGAAATTGTGTACAATTGGTGTTAGTTCTTTAAATGTTTGGTGGAATTCTCCGCTGAAACTCTCTGGGCCTGGAGATTTCTTTTTGGGAGTTTTTAAATTATGAATTAAATTTCATTAATAGTTGTAGCACTATTCAAATGATCTATTTCATATTGGGTGAGATGTGGTAGTTGGTACTTTTAAAGGAATTGGTTCATTTCGCCTAAGTGGTCATATTAATGCACGTATAGTTGTTCATAGTATTCCCTTATTACCCTTGATGTCTTCAGGATCTGTAGTGATGTACCCTATTTTATTCCTGACATTGGTAATTTGTGTCTTCTCCTTTTTTCCTTTGTCAGTCTTGCTAGAAGTTTGTCAATTTTATCGATCTTTTGAAGAAGTAGTTTTTTATTTCATTGATTTTTCAAATTGTGTTTTTGTTTTTTTGATTTCTGCTCTTTATTATTTACTTTCTTCTGTTTGCTTTGGGTTTATTTTGCTCCTTTTCTAGTGTATTTAGGTGTGAGCTTAGATTATTGATTTGAGACTTTTCCTCTTTTCTAATGTATTTCCCTCTCTGTACTGCTTTAGCTACATACAACAAATTTTGATGAGTTGTATTTTCATTTTCAGTCAGTTTAGTGTATTTTTTAGACGTGTGTTGTTTATAAGTATTTGGACCTGGAATGGACACGCTGCTCCAGGGGGTGGCTGGCGGGTCCACAGGCTCCTCTTGTCCCTGGGTATCACACTAAGTGTGCATGCATCTGAGACCGTCTCTTCCAATATTCTCATCCCCATGATGCTCTGCACTACCTCCATCTAAATGAGCCTCCCACTTTTCTCCTCCTTCTAATAGACGCCTTTTCTCTGACACTCTCATATTATAGGGAAATGATTTTCGTATATCCTCAGCCTGTACACTGAAAGCTTCCTCTCTCCCTTTCCTTGCATTTATTGAACCTCTTCCATGAGGGCAGTGATTCTCTTACAGATCTTCTTTGCCTCAAGTCCTACTTCACTACAGGACCATTGAGAGCTTATTTCTGTCGTGTAAATTCAAGGAGATGTGGGAAGCAATATTGAGATAAATATCTCGGGTTACCTACCTCCTCAGATGTGAGTGATGGATGAGTAGTCCCTGAGACATCATTGTGGGTTTGATGAGCTAACAGCTGGAAAACATGCATTCAAGGGTGGGGAGGTGGGCACCAGCTGGTGCAGTAGTATGCAGGAAGGAGCTCTGGGGGGTATTACGCCAATATAGGTGCTACATTGGAGCATGACTGTAACCATCCCTAGTGATGTGCCCAAGGTTCTTGTGGTAATGTTGTCTGTGCCTCCACCTGTCAAATGTGCTGTGTATCTATGGAACTCAGCATTTAACATGCTAATGTCTCTAGGAGTTGGGGTTAACTCCTTGTTCCTGAGGCTGGTTTAGGTCATTGATGTTGTCTGATGTCTTGTGCCCTTCCAAATACTTTAGCTGAGGCATCATGAAGAGGAAGGTGCTGACTATTCACTGTCTTTGGTAAGGAAGACTTCATTTTAGGTGTTTACAGCACTGCGCAATAGAACTTTCTGCAGTAATGAAAATGGTCCCTGTCTGCACTGTCCAGTATGGTAGCCACTAGCCACATGTGACTACTGAGTAATTGAAATGTGGCTGCTATGTCTAAAGAACTGAATTTTTAATATTATTTAAGTAAATAAATAACTGTAAATGTAAACAGCTGCATATGGCTAGTGGCTACCTTATTGTATAGCACAGCCTTAGGGCATTTACTTAATTCCTTTTTTCATATTTCACTCTTTTCTTTATAACCTAGGGCAATAATGGGGCCCTGGTGGTGCAGTGGTTAAGCGTTTTGCTGCTAACCAAAAGGTTGGCAGTTCAAATCCACCAGCCACTCCTTGGAAACTATACAGGGCAGTTCTACTCTGTCCTGTAGGGTTGCTATGAGTCGGCGGCAGCGGGTTTGGTTTTTGGTTTTAGGGCAATAATACTGAACCGCACCTGCTCTAGAGACATGGACTTCCTTATCTCCTCATGTAGATGCTAACAGAGATGTAGAATTCAGGAGGTGTTGGTATCTTATCTGTTGCTTGTACACATGTTGCTGAAATATTACCATTATAGTTTACATGTGTTTTTATTGTTGCTGTTCTTAGTAAGGCTGCTGATAAGCCTGAGGAAATTCTTAGTGAGAGTTCCTCAGAAAGTGAGGAAGATGAAGAACCACCTGATCATCGTCAGGAAGCAAATGCTGATTTGCCGTCGGAATATTGGCAAATTCAGAAGCTGGTGAAATACTTAAAGGTAGGAAAGACCTTTTGTGCTATATTTTCAATGTTAATTTTTAAAATCCTTCCCCCAAAATGGATATTCTGCCTCCAAGTTTATATTTCTTTCAAATAAGGGTAGTAAGCGTCCCTGTTACTACATATAAAAAAAAGTGTTCATAAGGGAAGGTCTCATTACCCTAGGGTTACCGAGGTTAGTCTTCATGGAACAGCCAGGCTGCCCAATACCAGCCCTCTCCCCTGGTTGGAGAGAGGGGTTTGGCAGCGGCGGCCACTGCAGCAGCATTGCTCTCCCTGCCCCTTGAGCTTGATGCTAGCATGGCAATAGAAATTCCCACCAGAAGCAAAGCATTACAGTTGATGCTATTCTGCAGTAAATGTGACTAAGATAATGCTTTAAGTGATCCTTTCTGGATGAATACCTGGACCCTCATGCCTTATCAGCCTACTTGCAGTGTGAGACTGGACTTGACAATTTTTGTAAAAAAGATTTACTGTATTAATAGTTTTAGCTTGTTTTACGATTAATGACATTAAAATATGAATGAAAGAGGTTAGAGAAATGCGAGCAGTGTTTATGTGAAGGTAGAAGCCCAAGCTGTAACCAGATAGTTTCGTGACGTGCCTCGTAAGGGACACGGCCTAGAACCTAGCATACGTCTGACTTTACAAATTCACACTCTTCCTGCTGCACCGTTCAGCAAATCATGAAATGGTGGCAGGTCACAAAAATACCATATTTTAATTTTACTAATTGGAAAACAAGCTGAGTAGGCTGACCATTCTAGCCTCAGCTGGAATTCCCAGAATCCCTCAAAAAAATTATGTGCTTTTCTGAATCCCAGATCCGAGACAAATTAGTCAATGGATTGGAAATAATGGGGGAAAGTGTTATAATTCCCCTCTGAGGATTAAAGATTAATAACATAGAGACATTACTGGTTTGAAGGAATCCACTGGAATCGTGGAAAGCAAGAGCAGGAAATGCTGACAGACCTAGGAGCCAGGCAGGAGAGAAGTGCTCGCCACTGAGCTCACAGTCGGTCTTGCTTGTAGCTCTTTGCAGGTTCTAAGCGTGTGTCCGTGGCTTTGTCTGCCGCTAATGGTGAGACATTATTGCAAAATAAATATTAATATGTTTACATGTATAGAATACTTCATACAAATCCTATTAAACCACCACCACCACCAAAAAAACCAAACCCATTGCCACTGAGTCGATTCTGACTCATAGTGACCCTACAGGAACAGAGTAGAAACTGCCCCATAGGGTTTCCAAGGAGCAGCTGGCGGACTTGAACTGCCGACCTTTTGGTTAGCAGCTGAGCTCTTAACCACTGCGCCACCAGGGCTCCTTCAAGTCCTATAGTGGGAGCAGAATAAGTCCTTAAATTTGCAATCTGACCTGTGATCCTGTGTAGTCTTATCAAGCTTGTTTGGAGGTCTAAATGTTATGTTATTTAAATATACCCTGTAATATGTGCTGGCATTTTCCAGTGTTTGAATATTTGTTATAAACCACAACTTGCTCTTTGTAAGCAATTTAACAGAGGAAATGCAGAGAGGAAGATATGAGTGTATGTAGTGGAACATTCCAACATGAAACCAGAAACCCGTCTAAAATCCAAATTAGCAAAAACGGTATCCATTTCAGTGGCCAAATCAAAATCAGGACAAGCAAATGCAACATTTTTATCATTAAAAAAGGAAAGGAAGCAAACCCTAATGGCCAGTTTGGCAATGCTTTTGGAAGTCTCTCAATGATTTGACTAATGTCAATGCAAAATTAAACTTTTTTTTTTCCTACATCTGGAATATTTGTCATGGAACAAAGATCAAGACTATTTGATAGGACAGTTAATTCCTTGTGTACTTTAAAATTCCATTTTAAGAATGATACTATAAAATATGTTTTAATATTATCTTTAAATTTTTAATGATTTTTGTTTGACATATATTTTGTGTTAATATTCCCCTCTTTTAATGTTTTTGTTATCAAATGCCTATATCTGATAGAGGTGGTTTCTACCTATATAATTGTGTCATTATCTGTTGCTTCCTAGAAATAATAAACTGTGCATTTACTATATAGGCTTGTTAAAAAATTTTTACAGACAGTCTCCATCGCAGAAAATTATTCACTGCTTGTGGTTATGGTCACTCATTATTATTTAAAAATACACGTAAATATGAAAAATACAGAATCACTTAGAATTTTGGAATTCCTAGGAATTCCCATTTTTTATTCTTGAATCTCAGAGATTAATATCCATCAGGAATTTGGAAACTGTAGTATGGAGCACAGGCAGGATTTCACACTCCTCTGCGTCCCTTGGACCGGCGTCTTTGTGCAGTGCACAGACTGTACAGCTGAACCCAGTGCCTGGCATGCACAGCTGCAATGCCAGACTCCGGAGACCTTGGTGCCTCTGCCCCTTTGCTGAACCACAGGGCTGGTTGTGAGTCTCGTTTCCGTCAATCTTAAAAAGCATGGGGCGGAGGGTGGGGACTGGCAGTGGAGAATTTTGACACATACCACTCTGAGATGTGAGTGGCTTGAGCCAGGCAGGGTCTTTGGGGCTTGAACGTGGCCTTCCGGAAGAAGAACTGGGAGTCACTGATGTTTATCCAAAGAGACCTGGCCCATTACATTTATCTCATTAGTGAAAGGAAACAGAGAGGCAGAGGTGTAGAAGAATGACGTGAATCAGGCGGCCGAGTGAGGGCGTCGTTAGAAAAAGGATCTCTGGTGTTGGAAGGATTTAGGCCAAGTCAGGATTCTGCCACTTACCAATTCAGTGGCCTTGGGAGAGTCACGTAAGCCCTCTAAGCTTCGGTTTCCTCACTGGTCAAGATCAGAAAGTTAACGTTCTCCGAACTTAGAATTGTTATGAAAACTAAGTGACATGTGACACACGTAGATGCTCAGTACGGAGTACTCAATAACTGTTGGCAATTATTACTTACATTGCATGTTGTTGTTATAGAAAATGTGTAGCCTGAAGTTCTATTGACTTGCACACGTGGCCTTCAGTTTTTGCTTTAAGCTTTCTAGCAACCAGTAAAACGAGGGAAGTACAGTGAGTTGAAAGGCTTTTACCATTGTAACGTAGAGAGACACTGGTTGCCAACCAGTATACCTCCGCCTGGTGCTAAGAGCAGAAAGAATTTCCCCCTTGGGGCTTGATGGGGCACGCACGGGGTGAGGCAGTGAACATCCCCAAAAATATCCTCCCAGTGGACATGACAAAGAGAGCTTCTTACGATAGTCTAATCAGTAAATAACTGTCATGAGTTTTGCAGCTTTTTAGGATGTCCATGCAGTATTAGGCCAAAAAGGGATGCACTATTTCTGCCCCCAGAACAGCTAAGGGAACGTTTATTGATGAAGTGCTACTTAAGCTTGCACAGGTTATTCATCAATAAATCATGCGTAAATGTGATACTTTTGGCCAGACAGTAAATTTTTTGGAATTCTTACAGTTCCCACCGGTAAATATTCTTAACATAGCCAATAAAAGAGAAAGTATACCTACAAATGATTTCAAGATTTTTGACACAGATAAAAAGTGTTTTATATGCAGACACAAAGGGATGTTAAAAGTCTATGAAATGCAAAATTGAATGCCTCCAAGTAATCTCAAAATAAATCCAACTGACATTTTAATTTACAAAATGATGCCTTATGTACACTTAAACTAGCAGAGAAATGTTAATGTCGATCTGAATTTCTGCTTACCATTTTCCAAGCACAGCAATGTCTGTGATTGTTGAAAAAAAATTTGATGAGCTCATTAATACGCAAACAGGTCAATGAACTATAGCTTATTATTTATCCAGAGCTATGAGCTCAGATTTTGGCACGAAAGTAAAAGGAGTTTGTATTGAATTATTTGGTTTTGATATATGTTCAACTTGCAAGTTTTATATATGTATATATTCTTTTAATCCAGATTTTTAGAACACAGCTTAATTTTTAAATTAATGGCTAGATTGCATTTTTACCACCAACTTCCAATTATCCTTTTTTCTCTCAAAGCTTGTGACTTTGTACCTCAGTTTTGAAAGAAGCAACAAGCCCCTATTTCAGCTGCCGTTACTGCCAAGTACTTACCCTTGCCTTCCACTGTCATTGTGTTTCAGGTTGTATGTCTTATCAGTGGGACTGTCTGGCATTCATTTCTGTGATCCCCAGGGTGCCCCGCTAATGAGCACAGCCTTCTTCTGTGTCCTGCCCAAATGCTATGAGGGAAGAGAGTGAGGCCTCCAAGGAGTGCGGGCTGGCTGTTCTGGCCTCTCGGCTCCTTGAGGGTCGTTCTTCCTTGCTCTGAGCCAGACATGTTCTTTGTGCTGTGGACGTCTTTCCCCACCTTCTCTGGTTCCCCTCTTTCCTCACTTTTTCTTTGTATATATATTTTATTGGTGCCTTTGCTAGCTTTATCTGGACAGTATTTTCTCCCCTGGCCAGGACTACTTTGAAATCTTACAGTTAAGATGTCTTGCTTTTGATCAGTTCAAGTGACTGGGGTAGATGGTATGCCCCATGCTTATTCTGTGAATATCTCTAAAGATATAGTCAGGTTCCACCCATGTCTGAATACGGGATGTGGAGAACTCCTTTGTGAAATAATAGGAGAGTTGTAGGATTTTTTTTGAAATGTGGATTTATTATTCACAAGTATATTAGAAATTAATACAGTGAGTACTCTTAAGGTTGGTCAGATGTTCAAAAGGCATAATTATACATAGGTTTGCGTTTCATACACGTTAGTGCTGTTAGTTCCTGTTGAGTTGGCTCCAACTCACAGTGACCTTATGTATACTAGAACGGAACATTGCCCCGTCCTGATTTCTTGACTCAGGATTGAAAGCCTGATAAAATCCATTTCTCTGTGGATTGAAGGTGGATCAGATATGGAAATTAATACCACACAATCAGTAAATCCAAGAGAAAAATCACGGAGACTAGGGCAATATCAACAAAATGGTCAGTCAGCTTCTAAATAGTTTGAGGGATCTCAGAGGCTAGGTGTATGTCTTAGGCTGGGTTCTCTAGAGAAGCAAAGCCAGTAAAGCATGTAGATAGATAGATACATAGATAGATATATCAAGGAAATGGCTCACGATTGTAGAGGCTGGAATGTCTCAAGTCTGTGGATCAGGATAAAGGCTTCTCCTGATTAATGCAGCCACAGGGGCTGGCGAACCCAAGATCGTCAGGTCGGAGAGCAGTGCTCCCACTCATAGGCTGTGAAGATCGACGAATCCCAAGATTGGCAGGTAAGCTGATAGCTCAAGTCCCAAGAATCAGAGGTCAGATGAACAGGAGGCAGCCACAGGATCCAGAGCAAAGCAAGAAACTAGAACGTCTGCTTGTATTTGGATGCAGGCCACATGCCCAAGGAAACTCCCTTTCAACTGATTGGCTACTCACAGCAGATCCCATCATGGGAGTGACTGCATATAAACACTGAGAATCATGGCCCAGCCAAGCTGACATACAGCCTTAACCATCACAGTGTAGAATCATGGTTTACCTCCCTTGGGGGCATTTTCCCTGAAGCTGCCACTCGAGGATAAGATATCTTTCTGGTGTCAGCCCCAGGCTCAGATAGGGTACTGTTACTCATAGCAGTGTTGGAGGCATCTGCCTCTACTTTAAAGTGTTCCATTCAGCTTGTCCCAGCTGGACAAGGCTGGGTCATGCTTACACCAGCCGGACTTTATGGGCTCTTGGAAAGCCTGGTTCTTCTGTGGCAGGTGGGTGGGGAAATGCTGCTATGAAATTCTGGTAACAGGCTGCAAGTTGGCTTTGGATCTACCTGGATACTAATGGCTAACCATTTTATAGTGAAGGCACTGAGAAGTTAAGTAATAGCTATTAAGAGGGGAGTGGCAGGATTCAAATCAAGGCAGACGGGCTTCAGAGCTCACATTCTGTACGGTGTCCATGTGAGGGCTTCCACGTTGTGCTCATGGCCACAGAAGGCACACGGGGAGAGGCTCAGACTTCAGCCTCAGGTGGCTCCCAGGGCGGCTGTGTCTGGGTCACCAACGTTGATCGTCGTGGCTGTTCCCGAGACGAGCGTCAGCCATCTCTTTGCGCGTATTTGGGGGGTTAGCCGCGTCCAGGCGGAGGCTGGTTTCTGTTTAGCCCCATTTCCTCCTAAACAGATGTTCCCCAGTGGGAACTGTCACAGAAGTGACAGCAGTTGATGGAAAGACACTAACAGATGCAGGCAAAGGATGTGAGTTTCTTTAAGTAAAGCATACTCCTTCCTCGACCAGACAGAACAGGAGACACAGCAGCCTTCTCCGGGGAGAGTGAGCTTCCCTGGCCTTGACCTTCCTCTAGGATGCCTCACTATGGAAGATATCATTGATTAGGGTGAGCATCCCGCTGGGTCCTTCAAGGAGCTCTCTGTCCTTCTCACAGGGGTTTTATACTGTGTTGCCTGCCTGCCTGCCTGTGTAGCTGGGGTGAGTGATTGGTGGCAAGCCCAGAGTGTTTCTGAGTACTTGCTGCAGTAGTGAAGGAATCTAGGCTTAATTCCCAGGCCGTTTCCCCTGATGTACCTCCTCCCTGTGGGGCGTCCATTTCTGCACCTGGGGTTTTGATCTTAGTTCCGCTGAGGCAGCGGGAGTCACGATGAAAGCATTGATAGAGAAGGATGAATCCAGCAGCAGGTGGTACACAGAATCAAGCTGAGTGGGAGAGCCAGGAGGTCCGTGACAAGGGGGTTGCATTGATTGGGTGTGGGGGGCTTGGAATAGGGTAGAGTCCTTGGAAGCTGTGAAGAAATGGCTGAGAAGGAAGATAAGCCAGTTAATAGGGAGTCTTTGGCTTGGAGAAGATGACGTTTAAGAAGAGTGAAATACCCAAATAGAATAGCCCTTGGAACCGTTGGAAATAAAGGACTGAAGCTCAAATGATTCATTTGAAATGGAGATGCTGTTTAGGGAGCCGGGGAAGTTAATGGGACTGAAGAGAGAGTGTGGAGCGTGTGGACCTGTTTGTGTCTTTTTATCCATTATTGAACGTGACCTCTTAATGGCTAATCAGAAAGTAGCTGCCTCTCATTTGAGTTAATAGCTAAGGCAATAATTTTGGGTCAAAATCCCTGTGTGAAACTAACGATGTTTCCTTAAATATTAGTTTGCCGCCTTGTAAGTAGATTGTTCATCAATCTTTTTGAAATTTTGGAGAAAGTAACATTTTATTCAGTAAATTTATGCAAATAGCTATCAAATAAAAACAGATTAATCAAAGCAATGATGAAGGAAAATGATTAGGAAAATTTGAAGCAAAAGTAAAAATGTCAATTTTTGAAGTTAGTGTCTTTCCAGCTGAAAGCTCCCACACACCAACTGAGATGACCCCTCAGTGAGACGGTGTGACCCACTAGCCACAAACATGGGCTCAAACACACCCACGATCATGAAGGAGGCACAGGATCGGGCAACATTGCCTCCTGTCGTAGATAGGGTCGGCATGAGTTGGAACCAGCTGGATGGCAGTTGACAACAATAACACAGAAAACTACAAGGAACTAGATAGAAGAACTGAGGGACTGGTGGGCTGTTTAATTAATATAAATTCACAAATGGACATCACTCTTGAGGATTCTATTGGGACAATCATGATTATCCACATTCTAGGGGAATGGTGAGCTTGAGCTCGGGGGGCGGGGGTGGATTCTGGACACATGTAACTCAGCAGAGAAGAAGGGCTGATGTGGTCTGCTGGTGACAGGATGGGCTTACAGCTGGGCACACACACCTGTCCTCTCCTCCTATCCACGATGTCAGTCCCTGGGTTGTGCGAATGGTTTGCTCTTGGCTACTAACCGAAAGGTTGGCGGTTCGAATCCACCCAGTGGCACTGAGGAGGAAAGGCCTGGGGATCTGCTTCCATCAAGATTACAGCCAAGAAAATCCTATGGAGCAGTTCTGCTCTGTAACACATGGGGCTGCTATGAGACAGAATCGACTTGACGTCAATACCCATGATGTGTTGGGGAGGTGTAGTGCCTGGTATGTTTATTCTATATGATCACACTCATAAAATGCTGGTGTGAACTTCACTGCTCTGCTGGCTAATCCTCTGTCTGTCATCCCTCCACAGCTCAGAGTTCTCAGGTCATGAGGAGTGAACGCCCTTGCTGGGTCCTGCAGGGCGCAGTGACCAGCACTGTACCCAGAGTGACCTCTAGGCGCTCACGTTAGGAATGCTGGGGGGCCTCCGAGGCGACTCCTGAGCTCCCTCCCTGCCATGTCCTGGATTTCTTCTCTGGGGGGAGACTCTTGACAAAGACATTTTTTAAGCTTGAAAACCTTTGTTAAAGATTGCTCTTGTGGGGCTTAGTTCCTTTATGATCTTGCATGAATTGATTTTTAAAAAAGCAAAACCCCACAAAACCTAAATTGGTTCATGAGTTCTTCTAAGTGGTAATTGGGAGTTATATGATTTTTTATTGGAGGAATTTGATGTACTTTGCAATCCATTACAGTTAATTAAATTCCTTTCCCATGACTCGAGTTTTGGGTATGGAGGGGCAGGTAGTGTTATCCTGGTGGCACTGGTGGAAAAGCTGAGAAATCCTTTGCTGCAGGCCCCACAGAAGGTGGCTGCAGGGCCTGGGGCCACGGCCAGGCTTCTGTCTTTATTGCCCGCTGCCTGTTTTTTCTGTTCCAGCGTCAAGTAACTCAGGGCCCCCAAGGCCTGCAGACTCTGCTGATGTGCCTTTGTGTCTTCTCTTTCACTTGGTTTTCTTCATTTGAGTAAGAGACTAATTAAACAGGGAACGCTTAGAATTCATCACTCATTTTTGGAAAACGTTTTGAAGTAGCACTAATCTCACCTCAGGTAAACTTCATGGACGATGACTCTACCACCATGTAAAGCGAATTTAGTATTCATTTTTGGAAGGCAGTATTTGTGCTTTTTCATTAATTTTTTACTTACAGAGATGAGGAATGTGACAGTACATGTTTTTCTTTTTAAAAGAATTTTTCTAAAATGGAAAACAATGTTCACTAATTTACCCAAATAAACTTCAGTAGCTAGGAAGGAAAATTAGTATCACTCTCATGAGAAACATTCTGGAAGTTAATACATAGGCTCTTACATTGATGTTGGTTAACTTTAAAAAAAAGTGTCTTAGAGACATGAAGAGTAGGAGGACTTTTGACCTTTAAAAGATAATTACTTGCTGGTGGCACAGTGGTTAAGAGCCTGGCTGTTAACCAGAATGTCAGTAGTTGGAATCCACGAGCCACTCCTTGGAAATCCTATGGGGCAGTTCTTCTCTGTCCTGTAGGGTTGTTATGAGTAGTGACTTGATGGCCGTGGTTGTGGTTTTTCTGGTTTTAGAGATCGTAAGATATTTAAATTCCATCATGTAGTGAAGTTTCTACCCCACAGAGTTTGCAGTTACGTTTCCTTACATTAGTGTCAGAAGTGGACGCATTTGAAGTATTTGGGTTCCTTGAAATGTGTGTTACTTGTGTGTATACATTTCCCACAAAAAAGAATTATTCCCTTTTCATTTTTATTATAAGGAGAATTCATTACTCATTTTTGGAGGAAGTTTTGGATTAGCACTAATTGCACCTCGGATGAACTTCATTGACTGCGACACTACCTCTGTGTGAAGCTGATTCAGTGCTCACTTTTGGAAGGCAGTGTCAGAGAGGGCATTGTTTGCTGAAAGACATGAAGAATGTGATCGTACAATGTTTTTCTTTGGGCACAATGGTTAAGCACTTGGCTGCTAACTGAAAGGTGGGTGGTTTGAACCTGCCAGCTGCTCCATAGGAGAAAGATGTGGCAATCTGCTTCCATAAAGATTACAGCCTTGGAAATCCTATGAGGCAGTTCTCCTGTATTCTGTAGGGTTGCTATGAGTCAGAATCAACTTGATGGCAATGGGTATTTGGTTTTGGTTTATTTTTATTACCAAGGAGACTGCTTCATGCAGATTGATTCTGAAACTAAATTAACTGAAGTAATATAAAAATACTATTTTTTTCTAGTTGGTATATGATTTGTGGCTGTTTTTCCTCAGTTAAAGTATAGCATTCCCCCTGAGCGCAGGAACAAGACAAGGATGCCCTTTATCACCATTCCTATTTAACATTGTGCTGGAGGTCCTAGCTTGAGCAATAAGGCAAGAAAAAGAAATTAAAGGGCATCTAAGTTGGAAAGGAAGAAGTAAAACTATCCCTTTTCACAGATATGATCCTATACATAGAGAACCCCAAAAATTCCACAAGAAAACTACTGGAACTAATAGAAAGATTCAACAGAGAAGCACGATACAAGATCAACATATAAAAATCAGTTGGATTCCAATACACCAAAAAAGAGAACTATGAAAAGGAAACCAGGAAAACAATACCATTTGCAATAGCCCATAAAAAGATAAAATACTTAGGAATAAATCTAAGCAGGGACATAGAAGACCTCTACAAAGAAGACTACAAGATGCTATTGCAAGAGACCTACATAAATGGAAAAACATACCATGCTCATGGATAGGAAGACTCAACATTGTGAAAATGTCAGTTCTACCCAAAGCCATCTACATATATAATGCAGTCCCTATCTAAATACCAACAGCATTCTTTAATGAGACGGAAAAATTAATCAACTTTATATGAGAAGGAAAGAAGCCCAATAAGTGAAGCATTATTGAAGAAAAAGAACAAAGTAGGAGGCCTCACACTACCTGATCTCAGAACCTCGTATACAGCCAAGGTAGTCAAAACAGTCTGATACTGGTGCAGCAACAGACACATAGACCAATGGAACAGAATCAAGAACCCAGACGTTAACCCATCCACCTATGGTCAGCTGATCTTTGACAAAGGACAAAGTCCATTAAATGGGGAAAAGACAGCCTTTTTAACAAATGGTACTGGCAAAAGTAGATGTCCATCTGTGAAAAAATGAAACAGGACCCATACCTCATACCATACACAAAAAGTAACTAAAAATGGATCAAAGACTTAAATATAAAACCTAAATGATAAAGATAATGGAAGAAAAAATAGGGACAATGCTAGGGGCCCTAATACATGGCATGAATTCAGTACAGACCATAACTAACGATGTATAAACACCAGAAGATACACTAGGTAGTAACTGGGAGCTCCTAAAAATTACACACTAATGCTCATCGAAAGACTTCACCAAAAGAGTAAAAAGAGAACCTGCAGACTGGGAAAAAAATTTTGGCTACGACATATTCGATCAGGGTCTAATCTCTCAAATCTGTAGAATATTTCAACACCTCAGCAACAAAAGACGGTTCAGTTAAAAAATGGGCAAACGATGTGAACAGACACTTCACCAAAGAACACATCCAGTCGGCTAACAGACACGTGAGGAAATGCTTGAGATCATTAGCCATTAGAGAAATGCAAATCAAAACTACAATGAGATACCATCTCATCTTGACATTACTGGCACTTATCAAAAAAAGAAAAAAACCAAAAACAAACATTGGAGCGGTTGTAGGGAAACTAGAACTCTTAGGCACTGCTGGTGGGAAAGTAAAATGGTACAACCACTGTGGAAAATGATATGGCATCTCCTTAAAAAGCTAGAAAAAGAAATACCACACGATCCAGCACCCCCACTCCTGGGAACACATCCTAGAGAAATAAGAGCCATCCCATGTATAGACATATGCATGCCCATGTTCATTGCAGCGTTATTCACAATAGCAAAAAGATGGAAACGACGCACGTGCCCACCAGCAGATGAATGGGTAAACAAAGTACAGCACATACACACAGTGGGATACTAGGAAACTCTAAAGAACAGTGATGAATCCTCGAAACATCTCACAACGTGGATGAATCTGGAGGGCATTGTGCTGAGTGAAGTAAGTCAAGCACAAAGGACAAATACTGTATGAGACCACTATTACAAAAACCCAAGAAAAGGTTTCCACACAGAAAAAAACAATCTTTGATGGTTATAGGGAGAGGAGGGGTGGGGAGGGGAAATCACTAACTAGATAGTAGGCAAGTGTTAACTTTGGTGAAGGGCCAGAGGACACACAACATAGAGGAAGTCAGCACAACTTGACCAAGTCAAAGTCATAGAAACTTCTAGAAACATCCAGACATCTTGAGGGACCGAGTTACTGGGGCTGAAGGCTGGGGAACATAGTCCTGGGGGACATTTAGGTCAATTGGCATAACATAGTTCATAAAATGTTCTATATCCTACCTTGGTAAGTAGTGTCTGGGGTCTTAAAAGCTTGTCAGCGTCCGTCTGTTGGTCCCATCACATTCAGAGCAGAGGAGAATGAAGAAAACTAAAGGCACAAGGAAAATATTAGTCCAGAGTACTAATGGACCACCTGAACTACAGCCTTCACCAGCCTAAGCCTAGAAGAACTAGATGGTGCCCGGCTACCACCACCTACCCACTCTGACAGGGGTCACAAGAGAGGGTCTCGGATAGAGAGGGAGAAAAATGTAGAACAAAATTCAGATTCACAAAAAACTAGGCTTACTGCTCTGACAGAGACTGGAGGAACCCCCAGGACTGGCCCCCGGATACCCTCCTAACTCAGAATTGAAGCTACTTCCAAAGTCCACATTTCAGCCAAACATTAGCCAGGCCTGTAAAACAAACAATAACGCCTGTGAAGAACATGCTTCTTAGTTCAGTCAAGTATCTGAAACCAAATGGGCAACACCTGCCCAAAAGCAAAGACGGCATGATGGGAATCCTGGTCTAATGGACACAGGGAACCCAGGGTGGAAAGGGAAAGGGGGAGAGTGCTGACATGTTGAGGGAATTGCAACCAATGTCACAAAACAATTTGTGTATAAATTTTTGATTGAAAAACTAATTTGTGCTGTAAACTTACCCCTGAAACACAATAAAAAAGAGCCCTTTAAAATTATTTACATAATTATTTGAAATATAATTAAATGTATTTTGTCCAAAAGCAATATTCGAAATCATATCTTTGTTTTTCCTGAGAATAGACACACAAAATGATTCATGATGGGATTAAATAACTTGATATTTTGAAACTTTAGGGAAAAAAAAAAAACTGTATCGTACATAGATGAATTCAACCACAAGGTAATCTTAAAGTCGCTTCCATTGAACACCTTTCGGAAGCTCAGAGAAGCAGTATATGTGGGGTCCGTTGCCTGAAGAATACGTAGGCCGGTCATTCGTCTTCATCCTTCAAAAGCTTCCTCAGGAAAAGCTAGATCAATAAGAAGCTGCGAACTGAGATTACGTTGTCTAGTTCCTTGTTGTGTTGCTTTCTTGTACTGCGTGGCGTGAGGTCATTGGCTCATAAGAAACAGCCTAGTGAGATGTGACTGTTTGCTGACAAGATGCTTTCCTCTGAGATGACCTGTGGAGATAACCGTCTCCAGTCTTGGTTCAGCAATAATGGTGTTTTTCACAGACAATTGTGTTTCCACCCTTCCCTCCCCACTCCCCGTGAATTGTATTGCTTCTCTTTGCCTCAGTGGCTAGAAAGCCCTGAAGAAAACCTGTGGTTCTCTTCTGACAAGTTTTGAGGGCTTCCTGGCATCTGTCTGCTGTGTTAACCTTCCTTCCAGTCCCATTTAATTTTCCTAGCCCTATTTTTCCTTTGTACCAGTTTCTCTTGATTTTTTCCACCGACCTTAACAGTTAGCGGCTGGACATTTAACGGCTGCACAACCAAGACTCCTTCACTTGTGTCTAAGGCACCTTAAATCTTCTCTGGAACAATGTTGTCGTTAGGTGCTGTGGAGTTGGTTCCTGCTCATAGCCACCCCGTATACAACAGGAGGAAACACGGCGCCGTCCTCACAGTTGCTGCGTGTGAGCCCATCATTGCGGCCAGTGTGTCAGTCCGTCTCATTGAGGGTCTTCCTCTGTTTTGCTAACCCTCTACCAGGCATGATGTCCTTCTCCAGGGACTGGATCCTAGGAGTCGGAATTAACTTGGTGGCACGGGTTTTTTTTTTTTTTGGGGGGGCTGCTGTAACAAAATTCTACAAAGTGGATAGCTTTAAACAACTGAAATTTGTTTTAATTTTTTTATTGTACTCTAGATGAAGGTTTACAGAACAAATAGTTTCTCACTGAACAGTTATTACACGTATTGTTTTATGACAATGGTTAACAACCCCACAATATGTCAACACTGTCCCTTCTCAACCTTGGGTTCCCTATTACCAGCTTTCCTGTCCCCTCCTGCCTTCTAGTCCCTGTCCCTGGACTGTTGTGCCCCATTAGTCCCGTTTCGTTTTATGAGCTGTCTAGTCTTTGGCTGAAGGGTGAACCTTGGGAGTGACTTCATTACTGAGCTCAAAGGCTGTCCAGGGGCCATACTCTCAGGGTTTCTCCAGTCTCTGTCAGGCCAGTAAGTCTGGTCTTTTTTGTGAGCTAGAATTTTGTTCCACATTTTTCTCCAGCTCTGTCTGGAACATTGTTGTGGTCCCTGTCGGAGCAGGCAGTGGTGGTAGCCGGGCTCCATCTGGTTGTACTTAACCAACTGAAATTTACTGTGTCACAGTCTCAAGGTTAGTAGGGATTCAGAGTCGGCAGGGGGGATGTTCTCTGGGAGGCCCTAGGGAACACCCTTCCTGTCTCGCTCAGCTGTCACGTGCCGTCTTCCCTCTGTGTCGCTCTGTCCCTTCTCCTCTTTCATAGGACACCACACCCAGACTGAATTAGGACGGACTCCACGCCACCACGACCTCTTGTTAACGGATAACGTCTTCTAAGCCCCGATTTCCAAACAAGGCCGCGTTTAACGGTACCAGAGGTTAGGACTACAACGTATCTTTTTTGGGGGACACAGTTCAGTCCATTGCATCCTATTTGCCATCACTCTAAATGTGATTTGCGTAACATCAGTGCTGGTGGGCTTTTCTGATTTCTTTCAGAGATCCAGAGCTGGGCCCCAAATTCTGGGGGTTGGGGGGGATAGTGGGGGTGAGGAGGCTTCTTGTCTCCAGAGGGCAAGCTGCACCTTCCCAAGTCAAATATTAATTATTTTTTAAACTTTAAACACTCCTTGTTTGTTGGCTATCATCCATACATAAGAGCAGAGAATAAGCAGAATAAAGAAAATCAGATGAGCATGCATATAAACAGGAAATATGCATATAAACACAATTGCTACTGACTCGTAACTGTTTACCTAGCATTTTAATGCCACGTCACTCTAACTAACGAAAAATGACAGTATTCAATCTCTCCTGGGAGATCCCTTAAGTTTTTACTCACTATTCATAAGCGCTGCTATGCTGATTTTTTTTATATGTTGCTGTAAAAAAAATCAGCATAGCATGTTTATGAAAATACCTCATTGGGGGAGGGCAAGGTTGGCAAACAAACATAGAAGGTGCACATTATTTACGTAAAAATACAGTAATCTTTGACTGTTATATGAATTGCCAATGTTTTCTGTAAGTTTGTCATTTGCCTTTTTATTTACTCTTGTTATAAAAGTTTTAAAATCATACATTAACGAATATATCAACCTTTTTCTTTCTGGCTTATGAGTTTTGTGTATGAGGATGTAGAAAGGCTTTTCTGAAGCCATTCCACAAGAGCAAATGTATTTCCTATTTTATTCTGGTAGTTTTGTAACTCCTTTTTAACATCCAGATCTTTAATCTATCTGGAATTTAGGTATGGTGTGAGGTAGATATTTAGCTTTACTTTATTCTTCCCAATGGATAGTTAATTATATCCAACACAGATTAGTGGCTGATCCACTCTTTCTTCCAATAACCTGAACTGCTGCCTTCATCGAATACTGTAATGGTGAGAGTTAGTTTCTGGTTTCTTTCTGTATGTCCTTGATTTTTCTGGAAGTGTCCATGCCAGTTCCATGCTGTTTTAATTACCGTAGCTTTGGTGTGTTCTAATATCTGGTAGGCAAGATATTTAAAACAAAAATTTAAACCAATTTTTGTTTGTTTTCCCTTACAGATCATCTTTATAATGAGTTGAGAATCAAGTTAAACAGAATTCTGTTGCAATTTCAGTTGGTTTACGTGACTTTATAAGTTATTTTGGGATAAATTGTGATTTTAATAACATTGAGTTATCCTACACAGAAACGTTGTATGATCATCCATTTATATGATCTTTCATGTTTTTTAGTAAAACTTAATAGCTTTTTTCCACATATATCCAGCACATTTCTTTTAAGATTTATTCAGATATTTTTGTTATTATTATTTGCTAATATTGGCATGGGAACTCTTTCAAATTACACATTTTGATTTGTTATTCTTAGTATATGGAGATTTACTCATTTTCAGTGTTGCCCTTGTATTCAGCCACTTTACTGAACTATTTTTATTAATTATTGTTAATCAATTCATTCTTCTGGCTGTTTTTAAGAAGACAATTATAATTGCTGCAAATAATGAAGTTTTTTGCTCATTTCATTGATTAAGACCTTCCAGTAAATTGTCAATTTCTGTAAATGTTCCCTGGCTATTTATAGAAATAAAGTGTACTGTATTTTTACACAAAGAACGTGCACCTTCTACGTTTGGTCCCCCCCCCCCGCGAGGTATTTTTGTAAGCATGCTATGCTAATTTTTTTTATAGCAACATGTAAAAGAAAAATTGCTATAGAAATGCTCATGAAAAAACCTCACGGAGCAGGACTCAGTTGGCAAACAAACGTAGAAGGCATGCGTTATTTTCGTAAAAATACGGTAGTCTCTGTGGGAGTCCTCGTATTGTTCCTC
The DNA here is from genome assembly GCF_000243295.1 of Trichechus manatus latirostris. NCBI lineage: Eukaryota > Metazoa > Chordata > Mammalia > Sirenia > Trichechidae > Trichechus > Trichechus manatus. The sequence continues at coordinate 910,685 of NW_004444096.1, read as the reverse complement.
ACTCATTCCTGCTAAAAATTTTTAGCGAGCTTGTACTACACCAATCTGAGTCTAATTTCTTTCAGGATACTATTATTCTTTTCTCCTGGAAACAGGATTTTCTGTTTTTGCTTGGTGTTCTCTTGCGTCTCATCCCTGGAGTCTTAGGTTTATGACTGCTGAATCATCAGGACAGAATAGGTTTGCAAATAAATACAAGGCAAAGCAATATGTTTTACTACCCTGACTTGCATGGGTGTATACCGCTCACTTTGAGCACTTTACCTTTTTCCATTTCTGATCTTGGGCAGAGGAGAGTAATTATCTTTCTGCCAACCTCTGTGCTGGGCTCCAGGCCCTCAGTCATCATTAATGACCAGTTATTGGCAGGAGTTCACTCTTCTTGCTCTCCGAGTGGCGTGTGTGGAGGAAAACGAAGCTGAGAATACTCAGAACCTGTGGAAATGGCTGCGTAACGGCTGGGCCTTCTCCCCAGGCCTGCCTGCTGCTTCTTGATTGCAGACAGTGGGAAGCAGGGTAAGAGGGGCATCCTGGTCCTGATCATGTCTCTTGCCTTCTGCTTGTCTCGGTGTCTGTGGGCTTCTGACCGGAGGCTTCCAATGTGTACTGTCCACCAGAGTTCCATCAAGGAACTTCTAGGGTCCTTTTCTGAGCCAAGTGAATCGGATCTTCCATCTCAATAGTGCCTTTCCACCCATGATGAGTCACCTCAGCCTCCTAATCTAAGTTGTCATCTTTTCTCTGCACACCTGCGGTAACCTTCTAAATGGTCTCTACACGCCATGCTCCCTCCCTCCAGCCAGAGGCCTCTGCAGCCAGAGTGATCTTTTAAAAATGTGATCAGCTCGTGTTAACTCTCCCCTTACGTCCCAACAACAACCTTTCAGTGTATTCCATCAGTCTTGAAGTAAAGGTTAAAATCCTCCAGCTGGCCCGTGGGCCCTGCAGGCTCTGTTGCCCAGCCTTTTGCTCTCTGGGCTGCAGCCACATTGGCCACCATTAGTTGTTAAACTGTCGCCCTCCATTCCACCACGGGGCATTTGCACCTGCTGTTCCCCTGATTGGTGTGCTTACCCTCACTTCTCCTCCCACTAGGGAAAGCATCTACTCCATGTCTAGGTCTCAGCTCAGGCATTGTTTTCTGAGAGGAACCTTCCCTGATGCCCCAGACTAGGTGAAAGTCCACTGTTGCATCCTTCCACAGCCCGTCACTTCTCCCTTGTAGCACTTCTCAGACTTACAGTTTTTATTTATGTCTGTAGATTTTAAGAAAATGAAGAGCTTCCTGCTCTGCTAACCTGTAAGCTCCATGAGACAAGGACCCTGTCTGCTTTTATTGGTGTTGTTTAACTAGCACGTCTCTAGCACCTAGCATCAGGGTTGGCAGATAGGAAGTGTGCAATCAATGCACTGAATCAAAGACCAGAAAAACGACTTCAGTGACTTGCTCCCTGTTTCTTCTTGAATGCGTTCTTCCTCTCAACTAGTTGTTAAGTGTTATTGAGTCTGTTTCAACTCATAGTGACCCCGTGTGACAAAGTACAGCTGACTCATAGGGTTTTCTAGAGTGCAATCTTACGGGAGCAGATCATCAGGTCTTTTCTTCCGTGGAGCCACCAAGTGGGCTCAAATCAAAAACCTTTTCGTTAGCAGCTGAGCGCTTAACCGTTGGGGTCAGCGCTCCTTCATCTCAACTTAGTAAATGCTCATTTCTTCCTTATCGACAGAATGGAGGGTATTACTCTGTATAGTAGACAAGGCAATGCTTCTTTATTTCAAAGATTTTATCTAAAGTGATGAAAAACACTGTTCAGAAAAATCTCCTCAGTTCCTCTCCTCCTTCAAAAAGAAGTTTTGAGAAAAGTGAGAGAAAGCAACAGACATCCAGTTTTTGCAAGTCTGAGACAGTGATGCCAATGAATAAATGCCTCCTGATCATGCAAAGGAATGTGCACTGCGAACCATTTTAGGCCGACGGTCCCTGGAGATGTTTGAGAAGAAGCAGGAGCAGGAAGATGCCCAGCAAATAATCGCGTTAATATAAGAAGTGGAAAAGTTATGAAAGCTTCCCTCAAAACTCTTAATAAGCCAGTAAAATAATATTTTACTGTGTTTTCTCCCGCTCTTAAAACCCCACAAATGCAAATGCATGATAAAATGTGAAAATAAGTATTGGCAACTAATTGTGTTCTCAGGGAAGGGTTAATCGAAAAAGGAGTGTATTTGCACTGCTTCTCTTCAGTTAAGATGTTTATGGCATTTGGACAAAGTAGAACGAACATTCAAAAATCCTTTGCTAGAGCTGGTATTTAAAGAATAGCAATTGGCGAACATTTGCGGCTCTGTATGTCAAATATGTTGGCTCCCAACCTCTGGTATTCATTCTGAAAGATTTATAATCCTTACGGGAGTGTGGTCAGTGACAAGAGTAGAACTAAATCCTGAAATGTGGAAAAAGTAACTTTCCCTAATATAAAACTGTTCTAAAAAAAACCCTCAAGCTATGAATATGTTTCCAGATTTTCAGAAAAAGCTGATGATTTACAGAATTTTTTTCCTATAAGGATCTAATTTCTTAACGATAACTGCAAAATTTCAATCCTTTAACTTCAGATTTGGCCTAGAGATAATTCAGAAAAAATGTAAAATCTTAAGGTTTCGGCATTTTCTGTAATTAAATGGCTTTTAAATAATTTGTATCATTGGTTGTATGGTAAATAATGAAATAATGCTCAAAAGATGAATTAGTTTAGAAGAGAAAAAATTAAGAAAACTTGAAATAGGAGCAAAAATTGTGCTAAGTGTATAAGAAAATTGCTACCAAAGAAAGTATTATAATGCTAGAATAGTGGTGGAGAAAGCCTTCCATCATCCATAACAGGATATCAGGACGGTACACCACCCGTCTGTCACCTTGTCATGCTGTGGTGGCCTGTGTGTTGCTGTGATGCTGGAAGTTATGCCCCCGGCATTTCGAATACCAGCAGGGTCACCTGTGGTGGACAGATTTTAGTGGAGCTTCCAGACTAAGACAGACTAGGAAGAAAGGCCTGGCGATCTACTTCTGAAAATTAGCCAGTGAAAACCCTCTGGATCACAGCAGAATATTGTCCATCATAGTGCTGAAAGATGAGCCCCCTGGGTTGGAAGGCACTCAAAATACACAATGTCCATAACAACGGACTCAAGCATGGCAACAATTGTGAGGATGGTGCTGGACTGGGCAATATTTTGTTCTGTTGTACATGGAGTCACTACGAGTCAGAGCTGACTTAATGACAGCTAACGCCAACATCCTTGCTGAAATTGTTAGGCCCGGGATGAGAGGACTCCGCTTGACTGAGGCATAATGACCTGGTTGATATCTTGTTGCTTTCTCATCATACTGGAGTCTGAAGTTGAAGTGAAAGGCCTTTCTACCTAAAGAACAACTCCACCCAAACCTCTTGGCTTAGATTTTCAGACTCTTAATGTTGAAACTCAGCTCTGTTACCTCAGATACCCCAGGCATTTTCTGCCTGCTTTCAGCCATTTCCGTTAAGACAAAGGGTCTTATTTAATGAATGATTTTTCTTATTTTGTTCACTTTTCCTTTTTGTGTATTATTTCATTTCCTTTCATTAGTTATGACTAGCATTTACATTCTTCTTTATGGTTACAACATACCTGGCTTTTGTCTTCCCGAAGAGGAAAAGGAAGTGCTAACATGTAGGGGGGCCTGATGCTCTCAAACAAAGCAGTTTATGAAACTAATAAATAAAGTGTTTATTATTTTATATTTTAAAACCAACCGTAGGAAAATCGGTATTCTTAAAATTTCTCTTGAAATTAGGAAAAAAAGACACTATAAACTGTAGGTATATATATTATATATATTTATAATTAGAGTTCTAAAGTCTAGAACTTACTATTTTCAATGTAAATAATAAAATTAAGGCTCTTTATAAAACAGTCTTGAATATAGAGGATAGCTTGGGTTATTGGTAGGGAGCATGAGTATGAAAAACAAGAAATTAACAGTGGCATCACCACCGAGGAATTAATTGTTGGTAACATCTGTAGAGACGCGGAAGGAATTTTCTGAACGGGAGTACGAGGAAAGGCTGATGTCTTCAGCCTTGGCGTCTTCACTTTCTCATGCATGTTGTTGTCAGGTCTGTCGAGTTGGTTCCAAGTCAGCGACCTCATGTACCACAGAACCCAACCCTACCTGGCCCGGTGCCATCCTCACAGTCATTCCTGCGTGTAAGCCCATTTTCATGCGTGCTCTCTAATAACCCCATTTTAGTTTCTTATTTTAAAAGTGACATATTGTTTTGAACCTGCAAGAGGATTTGTGATGTGTGTGTATGTGATATGAAGGAGAGGGGGTTGTATATATTTTCTATGTTCTGTGCTAAGTCCACCTATTATATATATAATAGATAATGGCAATAGAAAATGATAATTGGCAAATGAAAGAAGTCATAATCTGAAGGTGTCTTCCCTTAAAAAGAAGAAGGCAGAAAGCCAAGGTTGTCTTTAATAAGCACCTTTTACAAAATAATTTATTCTTGTTGTCGTTAGGTGCCGTTGAGTCAGTTCCGACTCGTAGCGACCCCGTGTAAAACAGGACGGAACACTGCCCGGCCCTGCGCCGTCCTCACAGTCCTCGTTATGCTTGAGTCATTGTTGCAGCCACTGTGTCAGTGCATCTCGCTGAGGGTCTTCCTCCTTTTTGCTGACCCTCTGCTTTACCAAGCATGATGGCCTTCTCCAGGGACTGGTCCCTCCTGATAACATGTCCAAAGTCTGTGAGGCAAAGTTTATTCTTAGCTTGGCAGAAATATTGCTTTTGTGTCTTATGAACTATTTCAGTGCTTCTGCTAGAATTCTAATTGACCAGCCAGTCTCAACAGCAGTAGAAGTAATATGTATTGTGTTGTGTTCATCAGATTTCCAAAGCAGTAATGACCAGTGGATATTGCTGCAGTGAACTCCGATTTTAATTTCCTAGCAGGTCTGGGTTCACTGATCAATCATTAATACGTTTTTTAATCTCTCAGAAAAATTTTTTTTTTTAAATCTTAAAGGAGTAGCTCATCACTAGCCTTTACGTGTGGTGATTAGCTAAGTAGACGTTATGACCCCTGGGCTCTTTCTAAGTTGGGCCAACATTTAGCTCGCGGCAGTGAAGTGTTCTCTTTTCCTCTGTCATCCTGCCCATCTGGTTCATCTCCAGGTCTTCCTGGAATTGCCTCCTCTTTTCCAAACCCCGAGCCCTTAGTCCACCGACTCTAGGTCCTGGTCTGGATTGTTGGAACTGCCTTCCACATGGTTTCTCTTTCCCCAGGTTCTCCCTGTTGCAGATGCTCTGCTGCGTCTGTGAGAACAGTTTTCAGATTCAGCTGACATTGCAAGTAGACTGTTGAAGAGCTGTGAGACCAACTGTTACCTCTGTATAAAGCTTACATTCCTCAGTCAATCTCCCAAGGTGGCCCCTCCACTCTGCTTACTATACTAATACCACGTAGTGTTGTAGCTCTTTAAATGAGACAGACCGCCTTTAAATGTTGACTCTTCGTTGGAACAATGTTTTATGACAGTCTACAGCTTTTTCATGCTTCAGCTCTATGCGATTCACTCAACAAATTATAACCCACTCAGAGAACTTAAAAAAATAAAATACTGTGCTGTGGATGGGGAAACCCATTTCCTAGTTCAGTGAATTTCTATGGGAGTGTGACCTTATTTAACTTTTCTCTGGTTTTGTGTCTTTGTAGGGAGGAAATCAGACAGCTACAGTGATTGCATTGTGCTCAATGAGGGATTTCAACTTAGCTCAAGAGACCTGCCAGTTGGCAATCAGGGATGTTGGAGGCCTTGAAGTTTTAATAAATTTACTGGATACTGATGAAGTCAAATGTAAGGTGAGTGGGTTTGTCACAATGGAGGGGGAGTTTTGTTCCCACTTCTTGTGGGGAATCTTCTTGGCTGTAGGTTTCTGCCATTCCTTGCTGCCCGTTTATCTTTACCTGGTATTATTATTATTAATCAGTCTGCTACTTCTACTGTTAGCTGTTCTTTCTCTTCTCTCTGCTTTTCTCCTTTTTCCCCTTGCTCTTTTCCATTTGTCTCTCTCACTTCTTGACTGATGAAGGTTTGTTTACATAATTGAGAGGAAAAATGGAGGATGTGTGGGACACCTGGGAATGGAAACTATTTCTTAAAGATCTTAATTGCGGAAGGATTTTAGGTAGACTTGGATTTTTTTTTAAAAAATGTAGCACTGGCTAGGTATTAAGTGCTCATTCACATATACCTTTTTTCTCATTTAGATTGGTTCTTTAAAAATCCTGAAGGAAATCAGTCATAATCCTCAAATCAGACGTAATATTGTTGACCTTGGGGGCTTGCCAATTATGGTTAACATACTTGATTCTCCAAACAAGAATCTGAAATGCTTGGCAGCTGAAACAATCGCTAATGTTGCCAAGTTCAGACGTGCCCGGCAGGCTGTGAGACAGCACGGGGGTATCACCAAGCTGGTGAGTATCAGTGATACCTCCAATGACCGTCAGCTTCCTGCTGCCCTTCCCACCCACTCCCAGGCGTGAAATAGCCACCAGGGTGTATTCTGGGAGTCTTCTTTTTGTGTTGAATGTCCTTGAGTATCATTTTTGTTCATGCACATTAGCTTGTTACTGAGGGTCCCTGGTGGCGCAAACCGTTTGCAGTCAAGTACTAACCTAAAGGTTGGTGGTTTGAACCCACTCAGCAGCACCATGGAAGAAAGGCCTGGCGATCTGCTTCCGTAATGATTACAGCCAAGAAAACCTGATGGAGCAGTTCTGCTCTGTAACGCGGGGGGCCACCGCGAGTCGGAGTAGACTCTATGGCAGTGGGTTGTTTTAGTATGTTACTGTCAGTTGCTGTTGAGTCGGCTCTGACTTGTGGTGACCTGACATCTAACAGGACGAAACGTTGCCAGTCCTGCACTGTCTTCATGATCGCTGGTAAATTTGAGTCCATTGTTGGGGCTGTTGTGTCAGCCCATCTCGTTGAGGGGTTCCCTCACTTTGTTGACCTTCTACTTTACCAAACATGGTATCGTTTTTTAGCGATTGGTCTTTTCTGATGACGAGTCCAAAGTAAGTAAGCCGAAGTCTCGCCATCCTCACTTCTGAGGGGCGTTCTAGTTGTATTTCCTCTAAGACAGATTGGCTCATTCTTCTGGCAGTCCACCGTACGTTCGGTTTTCGTCACCAGCACCACAATTTGAATGCGTCGATTCTGTTTTCTTCTTTTCATTGTCCAGCAGCAAGTACCCAATAAACAAGAGCAACCTCACTTTTCAAATAAATATACATTTTAAAATCGAGATGCAGTTTCTACCTGCCACGTTGGTAGGGATCCGCTTGTGTGTGTATGCAAGGTTGGTAAGAGGGTGGTGAGACCCTGCTCCCTGGAAGGCAGTCTGGTAGCCTGTGCTCTCAGGAGGCCTGCAGTGACCAGTGCCTCCAATGTAGCCGTCTCGCTGTGAGCTCTTGTTCCAAGGAGACAGTCAGCTGCAGACAGAGATTTATCCATCTCGTCGTTAGTCATACGGATGAAGACTGAAAACGGCCTGCATGTTTTCAGGAGCTCAGTTAAATAAATTTGCAACACATCCATAAAAACATCTATAGTCAGCTGTTAGCCTTGTGTTTTGAAAGTATATTTAATAGCAAAGAATAAAATGTAGCACGTTTAATGTTATATAAAATTATAACAGGATTAAAAACTGTTGGTACCTGTGATCCCAATTCTTAAAGATCTCCATGTATGTATAGAAAAAACCGTAGAAGGAAATACAGAAAATTGTCGACAGTGATTTTCTCAGGGAAAACGATTACTGATTTTTCTTCGTATTTTCTACATTTGTTGATTTGTCTTCTATCTGTATATATTATTTTTGTAATCAAAGAAGTGATTATTTCAGTAACTATCAGAGAAAGGAAAAAATTTTTTATCATTCTGCTCAACACCCTTGACATGGCAGGGAAGCCCTTGAGGAATGAAGTGCAATAAAGCAATGCGTATTCCTCTTCCTTAGTAAGAATCAGTAGATCTCCTGTTCCTCTCACAACCTTAATCGGGCTGTACTTTCTCTGTGTTCAGTCCCTGTCCACCCCAGCCTCTTCCACAGCACTCAGCGCAGGGCCTTATACATATCAGGGGTTGATAAATACCTGTTGAGTTCGTATGAGTTTGTAATTTTTATTGGGAAATGAGTTAGGAAATTTTCCAAAGGAGATTCTGTGTATTCACTTATAATCTTCAGAGGACTATAAAAATGTAACTGTTTGTTCCAAAAATAAGATGGATTTATAGATGGATAGATGGATGGGTGCTTGTGGTGGTGGTGTGCCGTCAAGTTAATTCAGGCTCATAGCGACCCTGTAGAGAACTGCCCCATAGGGTTTCCCAGGCTGCAGTCTTTATGAGAGAAAATCACCAGGTCTTTTCTCCCGTGGAGCCGCTGGTGGTTTGAACTGCAGACCTTTCGGTGCGCAGCTGAGCGCTTTAACCATTGTGCCACTAGGTCTCCTTGATGGATAGGTATATGGCTAGATATGTGATAAAACAAATGTAGCCGGTTGTTAATTACACAGCTGAGGAGGTGGATACGTGTGTGTTTGCTGTATAAGTCTTTCAACTTTTCTGTGTGTTTAAAAATTTTCATAATGTAGCATTGACAGGAAATGGAATTATTACAGTGGTTGTCATTATCTTGAATGAATAATGAAATTGTGTGACAGGTTGATGTAGCTGTCCACTGAAACTGCTCCATGTCTCTTTAAATGACAGGAGTGAATACTGTGACCTAAAAGTAAAAGTGTGTTTTTATGAGCTGCACGCATGGGATTGCCATGAGTCGGAATCGACTCGACAGCAACTATCACGCTTGGGAACCTAGTATTTGGACAACTGTACTAACCTAGTCAAGATAATGACCCACATTTTAATATAATTTTAAATGATAGCTAAATTAGGGACAGGAAAGTCCAGTAATGTAAATAATAGACTTGTAATTGCTGACTGAGAGCACATCTGGGAGGGACAGGGATTGGGGTCTGGTTTTGGTTTCCTAGGCATGGGGGTGAGTAGTAGATGACATACATGCAAGAGACCCCAACTAGACCGAAAGTGAGGGCGATCGCTCGCTACAGAAACAGTAGAGGTGGTGCGGTGGGCCAGTGATGGTGTTAGGGCAAATGAACTGAGGTCAGGAGCAGAGTAGGCAGGAAGGCGCTGGACAGCATGGGGTTTGCACACCTTGATGGAGGTCCGTCTTTGGAGAGGCACACCTGGTGGAAGACTGTGGGTAGAAGACACGGGGTCTGAGCAAACAAGAAGAGCGCTTCAGAGACAGGATGTATTGTAAGATGTGGGTGAGTATTTACACAAAACGGTGCTATTAGTCCTGTGGCCAGTTTGCATGTCCCCCTGTATCCACAGCATTCTTGACCCTTCCGTTCAATAAACATTTACCGAGTGGTACTGGGTGTCGAAGGAACTCTGATGTCACAGTGGTTAAGCACGTGGCTGCTAACTGTAAGGTTAGTGGTTTAAACCCACCCAGCAGCTCCTTGGGAGAAAGATCTGTTGGTCTGCTTCTCTAACGATTATAGCCTAGAAAAGCCTATGAGGCAGTTCTCCTCTGTCACACGGGGTCACTATGAGTCGAAATCAACTCAGGGCACCTAACAACAACCACGCCATGTGTACAGTGCTAGGAATTTAAATAGATGTATGTCCCTGGCCACAGCCATCTCACAGTGTAATGGTGGTAGGGGATGAGGACAGGGAGAATATAGGTGAAAAAAAATAATAAATGGAATGGTGCATTTTATGTATTCAACTGAAGTCAGTACTGGGAGTAGTGGAGGAACAAAATGGTGGAGGAGGTGATCAACTGATTCTGCTTTGAGGAGGAGGGTCAAGAACAACTGGAGGAAGGAGATGTTGCTTTTGCTGAGTTTTGAAAGAGGAGTAGGTATTTGTCAGGCAGACACACCAGGGAGAGGAATTTCAGGAAGATGAAGCTGTGTTGGTGAAAGCCTGGAGCTGGGAAACAGCATTGAGTGTTTGGAAACTGCAGGTGGTTTAATATGGCCGGACCTAGGATGAGATGGGCTGAGTAGTGAGAGATGATGATAGAGAACCGTGACGATCATACAGGACCTTCTCCAATGAGTTAAGGAGTTTGGAATCTGTATAGATTATGAGGAAATACCTATAGTAGACAGATACCTTTTAGTCCTGTGTACAATCTCATTGTCTCAGAACTTCTTCCCCTCGTTGCTGTCCCACCCCCAGTAGGTACCTGGAAGCCAGGAAGCCATACATACATCACACATACATACTTACATACATATATACATATACATAGGCATACACATATATATACATACATACACATGCACACATTGCACACATACACACACACACACATATATATATGTGTGTATATATATATATGTGTGTGTGTGTGTGTGTGTCTGTGTATATATTCCTGTCTCCTGTCCCTACCTGTGCCATAAACTATGGGTGTTTACCTGACTCAAGCTGGTTCAAACAGATCTCTTGCCTAGGAATTTGTAGTTGGATGGAGAGACTCTACTTAGTTTTGGGTTACTCCATTATAAAACTTGGGATCTGTGGGTTATGATCACGTGGGCAGAATCCATGAAGTTTGGCCTGCAGAGAGAGAATAATGGAGGTGATATTTGTAGATGATGGCCCTTGGTCCCCACATAAAGACAGTGAGTCTGCAGAATGGCTCACAGCTTCCACTTCATGGTTCCAGTCACATCTCTGGGGAGGTCTGGCTTTACTTCCTCCGTGGAGTAACCTGACATACTGCTGTATCCTTACAGTAAATTGTCTTTTTCCATAAGGTCTTCAGTACCTGGTTATTGCAAAGAAGAAAGGAAACCTTGGCAGTTGTGGCATTTGGCTTGATTGGCTATGGTGGCGCAGGAGGTGGGCTGTGTCCCCCCAAAAGTTCTTACAGCTTTAAGAGTGAACAGTCCATCCAGTTCTCATTAGAGAGTTTCACATGGCTTTAGAGATGCTGGTTTTCTGAGATACCAGGACTGAGGATGTGGTTTACAAATACGAATATAAATATTAAATCAGTTACTGTTGACTCGACTCTGACTGAAAGTGACCCCATGTGTTTCAGAGTAAAACTGTGCTCTGTAGGGTTTTCAATGACTGAGTTTTCAGAAGTAGATCTCCAGGCCTTTATTCCGAGGGGCCTCTGAATAGATTTGCATTGCCAAGCTTTGGGTGGATTTGAACTGCCAACCTTTCAGTTAGTAGCCAAGTGCTTAGCTATTTGGGCCACCCAGGAGCCCTGTGTAAGTATTAGAGCCATATTAAAGAAAATGCTGCCTTGATGGTGTTAAATTTATCATGGGAAACAACTATAAAAGCCACCAAATTTGGAGAAAGGTGTCTTGAACAGCTTCGTTTGTTTCTTTGTTTTTACTGGCCGCCGTGTAGTACAATAATTGATTTCTTAGTTTATTTTTATTTTTGATGGCGGTGAGCTTGGTATCAACCCTGTAGCTATTGAAAGGTGCATGAAGTGTTATTTTACGATTTCCATGTGTATTGCGTCTGTCTGTTCTTGTAGGTTGCTCTACTGGACTGTGGACAGAGTCCATCGGAGCCCCCTCAGCCCTCTCTCTATGAGACCAGAGACGTGGAGGTGGCTCGTTGTGGTGCGCAGGCACTGTGGAGCTGCAGTAAGAGCTATGCGAATAAAGAAGCCATTCGTAAAGCGGGGGGCATCCCTTTGTTGGCTCGATTACTGAAGACTTCTCATGAAGACATGTTAATTCCAGTGGTGGGGACATTGCAAGAATGTGCATCAGAGGTACCCAGGCCAGATTTGTCTCCTTTGCCTTCATTTACCTGGACTTATTTTAGTCTTTGAGTCCCTGGGTGGTACAAACAGTTAAGCACTTGACCACGAACTGAAAAGTTGGTGGTTGGAACCCACCCAGAGGCACTTTGAAAGAAAGTCCTGTCGATCTGCTTTCTGAAAGGCACAGCCTTTAAAACCCAGTGGAGCAGTTGTACTCTGCACACTTGGGGTCACTATGAGCAGAATCTACTCAACGGCAACTGGTTTGATTTTTTGTTTCTTTTTTGGTTACTTTGGTAAAAAAATAATTTTAAGGTTATTATGACTGAAACAGAGTTTATTTTTCAAGAAGTCAGAATTCTATCTAAGTGAAGATCAAACTAATAGAACATTAATTAAATTAGTACCTGTCTTAGTTATGTAGTTCCCCTATAATAGCAATATCACAAATGGATGGCTTTAACAAACAGAAATAGATTTTCTCACAGTTTAGGAGGCTAGAAGTCAGGATTTCTCTCTTAGTCAGCTCTGGAGGAAGGTCCTTGTCTCCTTTCGACATCTGTGGGCCTGGTGTCCCTTGGAGATCTCTGTGTGTCTTGGCATCAGTTTTCCCCTGGGTCTAGGAGGTTCTAAGCACAGGGACCCCCAGGTCTAAAGGATGTGGTCCACTCATAGCTCTTCTTTCTTGGTGGTAGTGAGATCCCTTTCCCCTCTGCTTGTTTCCCTCTCCTTTTATAATATGAAAGGTGTGGAGCAATCAAAGGTGTGACTTGAGTAAGGTGGTGACTTGAGTAATTTGGTGAAGGCAGTGATTTAAGATAAACCCCACACTAATCCTGCCCTTGGAGCCCTGGTGGTGTAGTGGTTAAGAACTCAGGCTGCTAACCAAAAGGTTGGCAGTTCGAATCCATCAGCTGCTCCTTGGAAACCCTGTGGGGCAGTTCTACTCTGTCCTAGAGGGTTGCAATGAGTTGGAATCGACTTGACAGCAACAGATTTGGTTTTGTTTTTGGTTTAATCCTGCCCTACTAACATACAGAGGTTTAGGATTTACAACACATAAAATGGAGGATAATTACATAGTACCACAAAATGGAGGATAATTACATCAGATCATAATTGGAGGACAGTTACACAATACTGAGGATCATGGCCTAGACAAGTTGACACATTTCTGGGGGACACAATTCAATCGATGACAGTACCACTGTGATATATTTTTAAAATATTTGACTAAATGTTCATACTGTTATGTAGATATGTTTAACTTGGAGATTGATATTTCTTTACTAAGAAAGTTTGTTCAGAAAAATTCCACCATGAAAAAGGACTTAGATTATTCCATGATGTAAATAGTTTTTTTCCCCTAATTCCAACACCCTGTCCAGGCATGGACCAGTAATGTGAAATTTGCCTCCGAAAATGGAGGGTGCCAAGAGGCCAAAGGAAGAGGTGGAGAACTCCAGTGTGGCAGCAAAGGAATTTATTAGGGGGCTTACCTACTGGGCAGTCCTGGGTGGATGTAGGAACAAAGCATATCTCCGTACCCCTCAGCAGGAAGGTAGAGGTTTTGTAGAGGTAGTGGACAGTAGTGGCTAGATGCCAGGAACTTACGTAAGGATGACTTAGCAAACTGCGGTGAACTGATGGAATGCATGAGGGCGCCCATGTTCAACCTCACAAAGCCTGTTTCCCCTTCAGTCCACCCCTTGAGACCAGCTCTTACAATCTGGCACGTTCCTCCCCTTTTGCTGTAGTACGAGAGACACTGTTTCCTCCCCGCTGAGAATAGATATAAAAGTAGAGTTGGCCAGGTGCCATGTGGTGCCTTCATATGTGCAAGAGACAGAGAAAGTTCCTGTGTGCCCAGAACAGGAGAAAGCCTTCTCTGATAAGGAGAAGGAATTGAGAGAGAGAGGGCGACCAAATTCCCATCCTCTTTATCTAAGAATGTTCTGGGCCCCAGGCCTTTACTTAGGCAGCCTAGAGGGGAGGCGTAGAGGCAGATCTTTCCCCCAACACACCTCTTCCCATAATAAACAGACAAATTCCCTATTGACTCTAAAGAAAAAGCACTAACCCATGGTCATGGATTGAATTATGTCCCCCAAAAATGTGTATCAACTTGGCTAGGCCATGATTCTCAGTATTGTGTGATTGTCTACCGTTTTGTGATCTGATATATTTTTCTTACATGTTGTAAATTCTACCTCTATGAAGTTAATGAAGTGGGATTAGCGGCGGTTGTGTTAATAAGGCAGGACTCAATCTACAAGATTACAATGTGTCTTAAGCCAGTCTCTTTTGAGATATAAAAGAGTGAAGCAAACAGAGGGACGGGGGACCTCATACCACCAAGAAACAAGAGCCAGGAGAATAGCATGTACTTTGAACCTGGGATCCCAGCACTGAGAAGCTCCTAGATCAGGGGAAGATTGATGACAAGGACTTTCCCCCAGAGCCTACAGAGAGAGAAAGAGAGCCTTCCCCTGGAGCTGGCACCCTAAATACGGACTTCTAGCCTTCTAGACTGTGAGAGAATAAATTTCTCTTTGTTAAAGCCATCCACTTGTATTTCTGTTGTAGCAACACTAGATAACTAAGACACCCGCCTTCAACCATACTGGGTTTCTTACCTGCCTCTGAAATCTGTGATATGTCTAGAATATTCCAGAAACTGCGAGAATCAGCTGCCAAATCTCTTCATCTTAAGAGATTTACAGAATTCACAAAACATTAGAAAACATTGTGTTTCCTATGCAAAGAAAATAAAGTTTTTCATAATATTTTTTTCTAAAGCTGTGTTGATATGTTGGAAAACTGACCTAAAAATATTGGTAAAATAGGAGACATATGACGTTCTATTTTCATTTAGTAAATGGACCCTTGGATACATGTGGATATGCAGGGTGAGGTAAGAAGGAAGAGATATTTGTCCTTCGTTCTGACGTAGTTTTGCGGGGAGACCGAGGTAGGAGGCCCAGAGAAACAAGGACCAGATAACTCAGAGTTTTTTTCCACCGGCTTTCTTACACCTGTGATCTAACTGGCTGAAAGTTTACAAATCCTTGAGAATTGTTTTGCTAATGGAAAAGAAAGATTCGGATTTATAATTCAAGCTCTGAAATCATTGACGGAATAAGGGAAAAGGAAACTGCGCTCTAAAGAGATGTATTCAAAGTCATAGTAAGCATATTTATAATGGATTGTTTTTCTAGTCATGCATTACATGCACATAAATATTTCCATTCATGTTCCTAGGAAAACTACCGCGCGGCCATCAAAGCAGAACGGATTATTGAGAACCTAGTGAAGAACCTGAACAGTGCGAACGAGCAGCTTCAGGAGCACTGCGCCATGGCCATCTACCAGGTCTGAGCGCTCCCTGAGCGTCCTGGTTTCCTCTCCGTGTCGTTCACCGCAGTGTTGCTGAACGTGCGGTCTCGTTCTCTCGGGATTCCTAACGAGCACCCTGGGGGATTTTCACGCGCACAGAGATCTGAGAACCCGTGCGCCGCGGTGGTGACGGAGAGAAAACTACACGTCAGAGAGAAAATTGCATCGATATGTCAGATGGTTTGCATTTCTAGAAGAGACTTCTATGACCATCTCTGTCTTTCTCCTAAAGTGGCAAAATAAGTACATGGTACCTCCATGTTGCATTTCAGAGATCCTATTTAAACGTGGGGCGTTGGTGGTTCACTGGTAGAATTCTCTTCCGTGCAGACCTGTTCCGTTCCCCCAGTACAGCTCAAGGGCAGGCACCACCCTCTGTCCGCGGAGGCTCTCATGTTGCTATGATGCTGAACAGGCTTCAGCAGACCTTCCAGACTAAGATGGACTAGGAAGAAAGGCCTGGTGATTTACTTCTGAAAAGCAGCCAGGGAAAGCCCAGTGGTCTGATCTATAAGCAGTCATGGGGATGGTGCAGTGATGGGCAGCGTTCGTTCCACTGTGCATGGGGTTGCCACGAGTTGGTGGACTTGACAGCAGCTAGCTAACAAACAACATTTAAACATGATGATCGCGGGATGGATGAATGAATGTGTGTGCGCGCGCGTGTGTGTGTGAGTATTCCTGTGTTATCTTTTTATTAATTTACTTAATCTTCACTAGTTTCTTGTGGACTATAACTCGCATAGTATACCGGAGGGCATCTTAGAATAGTAAGTGGACAGGTTAGCGTATGGCTGGTCACTGCTGCCCCAGCTTCTGCCTAATCCGAGAAGATTGCTTAGATCTAGGAATCCACTGGAGCGCTGGTGGCTCAGTGGCTAAAGGCTGGGCTGCAGACCGAAAGATCAGCAGTTCAAATCGACCAGCCGCTCCTTGGAAACCCTATGGGGCAGTTCTGCTCTGTCCTGTAGGGTCGCTGTGAGTCGGAATTGACTCAACAGCAGTGGGTTTAGTTTGTTTGGTTGGTTTTTTTTGGTTTAGGAATGCACTTAAGATGTGCCGAGTGAGAGAACAAGCTGAAAAGAACGTCAGAGAGGGACTCACTCCATAGAGGAGGATATGTACACATAGTATGAGCAACCGTTGAGGGTTCAATTAGAAATAGTGATTAATTTTTAGAAGTTGCAACTTAACCAGAACTGAAAGTCACACACAGAAGATAAACATAGCAGGTAAACATGTACCTCTGTGGTACATTTGTTGCACAGTTTCTTCCTGTGGCCCCCATGAATGACACATGACACGCAGCTGTGTTGCGTGGCATCAAGAAATAACTGGATGCTTAGGATAATCGCCAGATCTGTATTAAATTAATCATCCGTTGGCTCTGTAACCTGAGAAGGATGATCAGTTGGGAAAATCTATGCAGTAAATCTTTCAGAGGATAACACGAACATGTGGATAAACATGTGTTTGAATAAACTATCAGGTCTATTAATATAACCCATTGCTCTGAGAGGGGCATGGAGACTCTGGGGGGGGGAAATTCTTCATCTCTTAGATTTGGGGTCATTGAAAATCTGATTGAATCCCTATCACTCATCTGTCTCCTCCACTACATTTTCCCAAGACTCTGGGTTGCATCAGTGGAGAAATTCTCTGTTCGTGCACGTGGCGTTCTCGGCCCTACTGACCTTTGCTTCTGTCTTGGGGGAAGCCCAGGCTACTGAGGGACAGGCTTGGGAGAATTGCCACATGTGTAGGAACTACCTTGCCAAAACCACTTCTGGGAAGAGACACAGTGTCAGAGAGAAGAGTGGTGTTTTACTTGGAGGCTCCTTCAGAAAATGATACTCCCCGAAGAGAAGTTCAGTAATGCTTAGTGTGGCAGCCTCTGTAGCAATCACGGGGAGCTTGATGTCCTTGGACACTGACAGCCTCTGGTTGACTTTCTGCGCAGTGTGCGGAAGATGAGGAGACGCGGGACCTGGTGAGGCTGCATGGGGGACTGAAACCACTGGCCAGTCTGCTCGGTAAAACTGACAACAAGGAGCGGTTAGCTGCTGTCACAGGGGCAATATGGAAGTGCTCCATCAGCAAAGAGAACGTGACCAAGTAAGAGAAGACACTGAATAGTCTGTAATACAAACATGGCCCCTGAAACACATCCTTGCGGTCGATGCTATTTTAATAGTTAATTCTAATGCTACCACTGTAGTTTTCATAGATACACCTTCTGGGTTAAGTTGGCATGATTAAGAGCGTCTTAGAAATGAAGGACCCTCCACCCCTGGCAGTGATTTTCTGGGCCGCTGTGAGGGCAGTGGTTGTTCAGTGGTAGGATTCTCTCCTTCCATACGGGAGACCTGTGTTTGATTCCCAGCCAATGCACTTCATGTACAGCTACCACCCATCTGTCAGTGGAGGTTTGCCTATTGCTATGATTCTGAAAAGATTTCAGTGGAGCAGTCAGACTAAGACAGACTAGAAAGAAAGATCTGGTGATCTACTCCTGAAAATCAGCCATTGAAAACCCTATGATACAACGGTCTGAACCTGTTGTGCGTAGGTCCCCATAAGCTGGACCCACTGGAAGGCAGATGACAACAGCAGTAGGGCCAGGGGGCTTGCTGACTTAATCTCTGTGCAGATGGACTGGTTTACATAGGGACAGCCATTTAAATTAGAAGTATCTCCTATGTTTTCTGGTGAGAACTCTCAGTGAGGGGATGAATTTCCTATGGAATCTTTAGATCTGGAAGTGATACATTCTTCGTCCTTTTCTAAGGATAAACAAGATGGCAGCTAAATGCCAGCTAACCAGTTACCCTTAAAGAGTATCCATTTACAAATACGATTTCACAGAATTTTATTTAAAAATATTTGTAAACTTCATGGCCGTTTGATTTGTTTCAATCCTCAAACTTATCTCTTTATATATCTTAAGAGTTCACACTGTCAGTTTGTCTTGGTGTGATGACTCCCTTTAACAAGAAATTCACATTTCCTGACTAACACAAAATGGGCTTACTGAATAGAGAATGTGTAATGAAGTAATGGTTTGACTCCATCACAAGTAACCTTAAGTAAACAAACTTTTAACTTTATTGAAAGTTCCTTGACTCTGATAAGGAGTCCCTGGGTAGTACAGACATTTAAGTGCTTGACTACTAACTGGAAGGTCGGAGGTTCAAAGCCAACCAGAGGTGCCTCTGACAAAAGGCCTGAAGATCTGCTTCCAAAAGGTCACAGCCCTGAAAACCCTACGGGGCGCAGTTCTCTGTACACATGGGATTGCTATGAGTCAAAAGTGACTTGAGGGCAATTTGTAGTGGTGGTAGTGGCTCTATTAAGTAACCTTAAAAAATTCAACTGCATGGTAGTATTTGAAAATACTGCTGAAATTTCTTTATTAGATAAAGGAAAATGTCATATCTGGAAGAATATATACTTTTATGTAGCATCCTTCCTTGCGGTATATTTGTAGTGAAAAAAATTAGTGAAATTGTGTGACAAAAGAGATGCTAAAATTTATTCATGGTTAGTACTGAAACTGTCTGAGAGTGAGTGATCTTTTTACCCAAGTAACACAAGTTACTGCTTACTTGGAAAGACTTATTAAACTCGAATAGGTACGATAGATCATGTTTGATGTGTTTAAAAGCGTAAATATGTAATATATAATTAATTTTCATTAAACATTTAAAATGCTTTGTTCACATAAAATAGTCTCTGTAAGATGGGAAAAAATTCTTAGCAGAGTGGAATCATCCTCTCAGATCTGGAAGAGAAGGTAGTTGCCTCAGAGGCTGCGTGGCATAGAGGTTAAGGGTGCGGGTCTGAGGCCAGTGGCTAGGTGTGAATGCCAGCTTTGCTGTGTACCAGCCGGCAACCTTAATCTCTTAAGCTTCAGGTTACCTGCTGCCATCGAGTTGATTCCAACTTATACTGACCCCCTAGGGTTTCTGAGGCTGAAAATCTGTACAGAAGTGGACTGCCACATCTTTCTCCCGCAGAGCCACTGGTGGTTTCAAACCGCTGACCTTTCTGTTAGCAGCTGATCGTTTTAACCACTGCACCACCAGGGCTCAAGTTAGCCATCCCAAAATGGGGATTATCAATAGTACGTACATTTTATTACAGGATTACAGTTAAATGAGGAAGCCCTTGTGGTGTACCAATTAAGAGCTTGGCTGCTAACTGAAAGGTTAGTGATTCAAACCTACCTAGCAGCTCTGCGGGAGAAAGAACAGGCCATCTGCTCCCATAAAGATTCCCATAACCCATTGCCATCGAGTCGATTCCAATTCATAGTGACCCATTAGGACAGAGTAGAACTGCCCCATAAGGTTTCCAAGGCTGTAATCTTTATGAGAGCAGACTCCTACGTCTTTCTCCTGGGGAGCAGCAGGTAGGTTCGAACCACCGACCTTTTGGTTAGTAGCTGAGAGCTTAACCCCTCCACCACCAGCGCTCCTCCTGTGAAGATTACAGCCTAGGATACTCTGTGGGGCAGTTCTGCTCTGTCACATGGGGTCGCTCTGAGTTGAAATCAACTTGACAGCAAACAACAATTAAATGCGCATGTAGTTAGCATTCAGTGATTTTTAGCTATTATTACAGCTATTAATGTCACTAACTTTATACTCAAAATAATACTGTTCGTCTCTCTCTCTCGGGATGAACTTAGGTTTCGTGAGTACAGAGCCATTGAAACCTTGGTGGGACTTTTAAGTGATCAGCCCGAAGAAGTCCTTGTGAACGTGGTGGGTGCGCTGGGAGAGTGCTGCCAAGAGTACGAGAACCGGGTCCTTGTCCGGAAATGTGGCGGCATTCAGCCGCTTGTGAGCCTCCTCGTTGGGATCAACCAGTCTCTCCTTGTGAATGTGACAAAAGCGGTCGGTGCCTGTGCTGTGGAGCCCGAAAGTATGATGTAAGTGGCCCCAGAGATGCAAAGATGCAGAGAGTGTCGTGGGAACTACGGGGGTGGTCGCAGCATACTGTCATCTCTTAGAGTTGGTGTGCACAGATGATGCAAAGTAAAATGTGGTATTATGTAAATAACCACAAGCTTACCCAATCGTAATTTATGGCACCAAGATGTTGCCTTGAATGAGCTGGATGGCCGAAGCTGGACGTGTTATGTGGGTTATGCCGGACCCAGCCATCAGTTTCCTATGCAGAAACCTTGACAACAGTCGACAGAACTTTTGTCTGCCTTCCAGGGAAGAATTATCTGTCCATCCATCTTCTCTTCCCTCACTCCGTCCCTTCCCCCCTTTCTTTCGTTTCCTAACTGGGGTCCTAGGTAGCTCTGGGTAACATTCCCATAGTATTCTTGTTTCTCAGTTCAACTCAGCAGACATGTTTTGAGCGCCTAACAAGAGCTGTGCACTGATGAGGGGAAGAGACAAAGAACTTTTCATCTACGATCTTGGTCCTTAAGCAAATTATTGTCTAATTAGGAAGGAAAGATTTGAATGCAGTACAATTTAAGAGCAATAGTAAGATTGTGTGTAAAGATTATAAAACCAAAACCAAACCTGTTACGGTCAAGTCGATTCCAATTCATGGAGACCCCATGTGTGACATAAGTAGAACTACTCCATAGGGTTTTGTTGTCTGTAATCTTTATGGAAGCAGTTCACCAGGCCTTTCTTCCGCAGAACCGCTGGGTGGGTTAGAAGTGGACCTTTAAGTTAATAGCTGATCACAAACTGTTTGTGCCACTCAGGGATCTAAATGAAAATTATATGTGTATATCTATATTCCATAAAAGGATTAACCCATATGGGTCAAAGTAATCATAATGGGTTCTTAAGAGAAGTGGAGCTTAAGGGTATCCTTAAAGAACAGAACCTATTTGAGCAGGTGGAAAAGCATGAATGTGCAAGTGTGGGACCACGTGAGTAGTGACCTGAGCAGGGAACGTGACACACAAGGGAGAGTGAGAAGACCAGTCGGAGGAAGAGGGTCTTAGGAGATGGAGTCGATATTAGAGATGCACTCAGGTGATGGAGGAACCTGGATGTCTAATGTTATCTCCTGAAATCTCAGTAATGCCCTTTCTGAAGATTTGCAGGTATTTAACCTAACAGGTGTTCTGGAGTGTTAGGAATTGAATTGTGTCCCCGCAAAATGTGTGTCAACTTGGCTAGGCCATGATTCCCAGTATTTTGTGGTTGTCTTCCATTTTGTGATCTGATAATCGTATGTGTTGTAAATCCTACCTCTATGATGTTGATGAGGCAGGATTAGAGGCAGTTATGTTAATGAGGCAGGAAACAATCTACAGGATTATATTGTATCTTGAGTCAATCTCTTTTGAGATATAAAAGAGAGAAGGAAGCAGAGAGAGACCTCATTACCACCAAGTAAGAAGAGCCAGGAGTGGAGTGCATACTTTGAACCCAGGATCCCTGAGCTGAAGAGCTCCTAGACCAGGGGAAGATTGATGACAAGGACGTTCCCCTAGAGCCCCCAAAGAAAGCCTTCCCCTGGAGCTGGCCCCTGAATTTGGACTTCTAGCCTCCTAGACTGTGAGAGAATAAATTGCTATTTGTTAAAGTCATTCACTTGGGTATTTTTGTTATAGCAGCACTAGATGACTCAGACATGGAAGAAGAGTCAGTCTCTATACTGACCTTACTAATACGGGATGGAGACAAAGCATGGCGGGGAGATTTCTGCTCAGTCACTTTACTCTGTCCCTGACCCATCTTGATTCCTTTGACTCCTCTGATTACATTGAGGAAACGAGATATAAGAGCTGCATTCAGCTGATCAGTAGAATTTTCAGGGAATTAAGAAAATAATTTTAAACTTATAATTTACATTTAACAGTGCAGAGTTTAAACAAGAGGGTAGTACAGAGTTTACGTATTTCTCATTCATATTTTAATTTTGAGTTAGTTATTATACATATATATATGTACAACTCATTGCTATCGAATCAATTCTGACTCATAGTGACCCTATAGGACAGTGTAGAACTGCCCCATAGGGTTTCCAAAGGAGCAGCGAGTGGATTCGAACTGCATACCTTTTGGTTAGCAGCCGAATGCTTAACCACTGTGCCACTGGGGCTCCTCTTATATGTTATTCCATTCCAGTTCACTATATAACTATACAGTTTCATTGCGGTTCACGTATTCATTCATTCAACACGTTTAATATGTGATCAGGCACCCAGAGCTGCTGTGTACTCACTCATGCGCCCTG
Source organism: Trichechus manatus latirostris (assembly GCF_000243295.1). Lineage (NCBI taxonomy): Eukaryota > Metazoa > Chordata > Mammalia > Sirenia > Trichechidae > Trichechus > Trichechus manatus. The sequence continues at coordinate 888,169 of NW_004444096.1, read as the reverse complement.
TACAACTCTAGGGGGCACTGTTCACATAGTCTGCTGTGCAGAGAGCACCAAACGTTGTATGGCTATATCCAGAGCCTGCAGAGAAGTATGGGTTACTACTGTCTGTTTGCCATTGGATCATTGTTGCTGTTGTTAGTTGCCATCGAGTCGGTTCCGACTTACAGCGACCCTGTATACAGTAGAACAAGATACTGCCTGCTCCTGTGCCATCCTCACAGTTGGGGGTCATCAAGCCTCAATGGCTCCAAAAAGTCTGGATTCTATGAGAATTTTAAATTCTGTTCCATATTTTCCCCCTTTTGATCAGGATTCTTCTATAGACTCTTTGATCAAAACATTCAGAAATGGTAGCTGGGCACCATCTAGTTCTTCTGGTCTCATGGCGAAGGAGGCAGTTGTTCATGGAGACAGTTGGACACACATCACAGTTCCTCCTCTGACTCCTGCCTCTCCTTCTTCTTCTACTGCTCCAGGTGAATGGAGGCCAATTTTTGTACCTTGGATGGCGGCTCACAAGCTTTTAAGACCCCGGGCACTACGCAATGAACTGGGAGGTAGAACATACACACTAAAAACATATTAGAACAATTGACTAGGATGTCCCATGAAAACATGCCCCTAAATCGCCAAACCAGGAAAAATAAATTCCATGAGATACTTGGTTGTACATAAGCAGCCTCAGCAGCTGCTCTTTGTTGTTGTTTGCAAATATACATAACATAGCATTTACCAATTCAGCCTTTTTCAGGTGTACAGTTTAGGGTTATCAATTGCATTAATCATATTGTGCAACTGTTACCCTTAATCAATGCCTAATTTCCCATTACCATAAACAAAAAGTCATTGCTTCCCAAACAATGATTCCCCCTAACTCCCACCCTCCTGCCCCTGGTAACCACTAATAAACTTTAGTCTCTGTGCATTTGCCTGTTCTTACCATCTTATGTGAGTGAGATCATACACTGTTTGTCCCTTCGCGACTGACTGATCTTACTCAGCATAATGTTCTCAAGACGTGTCCACGCTGCAGTGTGTGTGAAGACTTCATTTTTCTTTACCATAGCGGTATGAGGTCCCTGTGAGTCGAATAGACTGGATGCACCCGGCAACAGCAGCAAATACTCTGTTATATGTATGTATCACATTTTATGTATCCATTCATAGACATTTAGGTTGTTCTACCTTCTGGCTGTTGTAAACAGTGCTGCAGTGAGCACTGATGTGCATGTATCTGTTCCCATCACTGCTTTTTGTCCCTTGGGTATATACCTAGGAGTGGGAATGCTGGGTCACAGTAATTCTATTTCTAGTTTTCTGAGAAACTACCACATCGTTTTCCACAGTGGCTGTACTATTTTTCATTCCTACAAGCAATGGGTAAGGGTTCCAACTTTCCCACGTTCTCGCCAACATTTGTTATTTTCCTTTTTTTAAAAAATCTTAGCCATCCTAACGGGAGTAAAGTGGTATCTCCTTGTGGTTTTGATTTGCATCTCTGATGGCTAAAGACCGTGAGCTTCTTGTCTTGGGTTTGTTGGTCATTTGTGTATCCTCTTTGGTGAAATGCCTATTCAGGTCCTTTGCCAATTTTTTGATTGAGTTATTTCCCTTTCTGTTGTTGTGAAGTTGAAGAAGTTTTATATATATTTTAGATATTAGACCCTTATCTAATGTATGTTTCCCAGAAATATTCTCCCAATCTGTAGGTTGTCTTTTCACTTTTTTGACAAAGCCCTTTGATGAATGACAGTATTTAATTTATATGAGGGCCCATTGATCTGTTTTGTCTTTTGCTATCTGTGATTTTCTTAGTCAGATAATTCTGTTGTTAAAAGCTGGACCTGACACCTGTGCTCCTGTATATTTCCTTCTAAGAATTTTGTGGCTTTGTATTTCACATTTAGGTCCTTAATCCATTTTGACTTGGTTTTTGTGTATGTTGTGAGGCATGGATCCTGATTCATTTTTCTGCATGTAGAAATCCAATTTTCCCAGCACCGTTGATTGAAGAGGCTTTTCCTTCCCCATTGAATGGACTTAGCACCCTTGACAAAAATCACTTCACCCTAGATGTGTGGGTTTATTTCTGGATTCTCAATTCTGTTCCGTTGGTCTTTGTGTCTATTAATAAACCAGTACCAAGATGTTTTGAATTTGGTAGCTTTATAGTATTTTTTGAAATCAGAAAGTGTGAGTCCTCCTATTTTGTTCTTCTTCAAAATTGCTTTAGCTATTTGGGGCCACTTACCTTCCATATAAAATTGAGGATTGTTTTTTCCATTTCTGTAAATAAGCTGTTGGAATTTTGATCAGGATTATTTAGATAGCTTTGGGTAGAATTGATATCTTAATAATATTAATTCTTCCAATCCATGAACATGGAATGTCTTTCTGTTTATTTAGGTCTTCTTTAATCTCATTTAGCAGTGTTTTATAATTTTCATCATATAAGTTTTTCACATCCCTGGTTAAATTTATTCCTACATGTTTTATTCTCTTAGAGGCTATTATAAACGGAATTGCTTTCTTAATTTCCTTTTCAGCTTTCTCATTACTGATATATAGAAATCTGACGGATTTTGTTTATTGACCTTATATCCTGCTACTTTGCTAATAGAAATTCTCTATTAGATTAGAAGCTTTCTTGTGGATTCTATGGGATTTTCTAAATATAAGATCATGTCATCTGTAAGTAGAGATAATTCTACTTCTTCCCTTCCAATCTGAATACCTTTTATTTCTTTTTCTTGCTGTATTGCTCTGGTTAGGACTTCCAATACAATATTGAATAAGAGTGATGAGAACAGGCACCTTTGTCTTGTTCCTGATTTTAAGAGGAAAGCTCTCTATCTTTCTCCATTAATTATGATGTTGGCTGTTGATTTTTATAAATGCCTTTAATTATAAGGAGGAACTTCCCTTCGATTTCTATCTTGAGACTTTTTAATCATGAAACGGTGTTGGTATTTATAAAATAACCTTTTCTGCAGCAGTAGAGATGATTATGTGATTCTTTTCCTTTGTTCTATTAATGTGGTTTGTTACATTCATTGATTCCTTCCCCTTCAGTACCTTCCTGGACTGAATTGAAAGTTATTTTCCTAAATTGCAGATCTGATGATAGTGTTTCCTTGGCCAAAGAACCTTCGATGACTTCTCGGTGCTTTGAAAACAAAACCTAAATTCTTTAGCATGATAATAGAAGCATTTCCCCTCTGGCTTCATCTTTTATCTGAAAATGTTTTTCTGGAATTATTTTTTGTTATCCGTTTATTCCTTTATTCATTCAGTAAGTTGAGCATCTTTTGTGCTAACTGTTGGAGAGACAGTGTTAACCAATTCGAAGTTTCTGCTCTCTTGGAGCTTACGGTCTAGTGTGGGCATGGGATGGGACTGTAAACTCTTAAATAAAATCATCTCAGATAGTGTGAAATGCTATGAAGAAAATAAAAAAGTGTGATTGGAAAGAGAGCGACTGGATAGCGGGTAGTTACTTTAGCTCGAGGGGTCAGGAAGGTGGTTTCTGGAAGGGTAGTATTTGAACCAAGATCTGAAAGCCGGAGAGAAGAGCACCTGAGACAGAAGGAGGAGCGAACACAAAAGCCCTGAGATGGCATTGAGCTTTGCTCGGGGGCGAGAAAAAGAAGGCCAGGGTGGCTGCAGCAAACTGAGTGACAGGAGAAACAGAGGAGGGAAACTCAGATAGGTCTGCGAGGCCTGGGGGTGACACTGGCCCTTGATAAGCAGAGAAGGAACAGGCTCTGACTGCCCCAGAACACGGCGTCCATACCTGTGGCCTTCATGTCCACGTCGGCCTTTCACCAGGTTTGCCAAAGACGTAGCCAGGTTACATCTCTTGTTCTGCTGTCATTAAACTGGTTCCTTTCACTCCCAGAATTATCCTAATTGGGATGATGAATTTTATGGTTACCTTATATTTAACTGAACTCTGAAGAGCGATGTTTTGAAATCCTTCTTACCCATCAGTTTGACTCGTGTGTCACTTTTCTTAGAAGCTTTATCCCCACCTTGAGGGTTTATGGCATCTACGTGCTATTGAAGGATTTGTTTTGTATTTTTAATGCAGAAGTTGTCTTTTTCTGCCTTCTTAGTAATATGTTTTTCTATGTCACTTGCTAGACTATGTCAAAAATCATCTTTTTTTATCTCCTGGTGACTATTAATTTATTATTCAATATATATTGAATGTAATTTATATAGGTAGAATTTATTCTTGCAAAGCGTCTGCTTCTGTTCCATGTCCTACCTTTGGTGGTTTCCACATACATCGTTAACTGGTTGTCCACTTGGCCATTAGAAATTCTTTCTAAGTAGCAACACTATTTAACTTCCTACAGTGGGCCTTCAAATTTTCCTTAATGTAACTAGTTTAAGTAGTATTGTAATTATTGACTTTTGATTGAATCCATTCAAGAAAAGGTCAGAGAAAACATCTATACTCTTTGTCTTCTGAATCTTTAAGAACTTAGGTTTGAAAATAGCAAAATGGAAAGGAAAAGAAAGATTCAGCAGTAAACAACAGGCCTCAAGGATCTTACAGTTGAGTTGGGGAAGCAGACAAGTAAAGTGTTAACTTTAAAATAGTAGAATAGATATGAGATGGAAGTCAGTAGACATTTCTTAGTAAGCCCTAGTGGTGCAATAGTTAAGAGCTCGGCTGCTAACCAAAAGGTCGGCAGTTTGAATCCACGAGCCACTGCTTGGAAACCCTGTGGGGCAGTTCTGCTCTGTCCTAAGGGTCGCTATGAGTTGAACTGACTCAACGGCAACAGGTTTTCTAGTAAGTACGGATAGTCCCTGATTTATAATGTATTCGACTTATGACGAACCATACTTACAACTGTCCGTTTTTTTTTATGATTTGCAGGTGTTTTTATATATGTATTAAAATATATCTGTAAGTTTATATGTAATGTTTCCAACCACCAGAGACAAAGATTGGATTTGTAAAGATACTGATAATAAAAGGCAATAATATCGAAAACTAAAAAACAAAAGGTATTTGACTCACGTCAGAACTGACGTACACGATGGAGTTGTTAGAACAGAACCCTGTGGTAAGTTGGGGAATACCTGTCCACAGAACTGCGTGGCGCAGATGGTTGACCACCTGCCTACTACCTGAAAGGACTGTGGTTCAAATCCACCCATCGGTGCTTCAGAAGAAAGGCCTGGCAATCTGCTTCCAAAAGTTCACAGCCGTGAAAACCGTGGAACAGCTTTACTCTGCACACGTGGGGTGACCATGAATCATGAATCCACACACCCAGGGAGAAGGAGTAAGCGGTGGGACCTGGTGAGCACCCAGAACTGGTTCTGCCTCCTGCGTTTATAAGGATCCCGGGTGGCGCAATGGTTAAAGTGCTCAGTTGCTGACTGAACAGTTGGCGGTTCAGACCCACGAGCCACTCCGTGGGAGAAACAGCCTGGTGATCTGCTCCCATGAATACTAACAGTCTGGGAAAGCCCGTGGGGCAGTTCTAGTCTGTCCTGGAGGGACGCTGTGAGTTGGAATTGACTCAACAACAGGAAACAACGCAACAAAACTAGTTTGTGGAATTTTATGAGAGGCTTAACGTCTGCTTAATGGTGCGCAAACTATAAAAAAAGAGCAAATGGAATGAAAACTACAAAAAAGACCAAAACTAGAAGCAACTCATGCTCTCCAAAACAAGGAAAAGTCCACAAGTCTGAATCTTAAACTGTGAAACAAGCTGCCAGATGCGATGAATGACTGACCTGCGCGTGCTATGCTGACAGCTGCCGCGGGCCCCTTCAAATCTCTAGATTTCCTCCCTAATACGTGTGACGGTTCTGAAAGGCATAGCCAACTTTTTTTTTTTTTTCATGGTAAACAGAGATTAGGGCAGTGAATGGGCCTTGGAAGAAGTGCGAATTTCCCATCAGAGACCTAGTTTTACATTAGAAAACATCAGGAGAGGAGCCTAAGGAACAGCCATAGGGACATGTCATCTGATGTTGTCTATAACTGTCTCCTAGGCCAGGGAGACTGCTGGAGACACTTCGGAGTGAAAAGACTCTAGAGACAGTGATTGCCAGATCACAACACAGTGAACCTATGAACTCACAGAGATTGGGACTCACCCAGATTTACTGTCTGACTGCTAAAGTCTGAATGGAGATGTGCTCCCAGGGCAAATGGAATAACAGATTTTTGTACAATGGTGTTTGAGGTAATTCCATCACAAAAGGAAATGGATAAGTTCAGGTAAGTAATTTCCCCATAGTCACAGTGCTATTAAACACTATACTGTCTCTGCATGTTGTTAGGTGCCATCAAGTTGGTTCCGACTCATAGCGGCCCCGTGTACAACATAACGAAACGCTGTCCGGTCCTGCGCCATCCTCACAGTCGTTGCTGTGTTTGAGCTGTTGTTGCGGCCACTGTGTCAATCCATCACCTTGAGGGTCTTCCTCTTTTTCACTGACCCTCTACTTTACCAAGCATGATGTCCTTCTCCAGGGACTGGTCCCTCCTGATAACATGTCCAAAGTACATAAGAAGTCGTGCCATCCTCGCTTCTGAGGATCGTTCTGGCTGTACTTCTTCCAACACAAATTTACTTGTTCTTCTGGAAGTCCATTATATATTCAATATTCTTTGCCAACACCATAGTTCAAAGGCATCAGTTCTTCAGTTTTCCGTATTCATTGTCCAGCTTTCGCATGTATATGAGGCAGTTGAAAATAGCATGGCTTGGGTCAGGCATACCTTAATCCTCAAAGTGAGACCTTTACTTTTTAACACTTTATAGAGGTCTTTTGCAACAGATTTGTCTAGTGCAGTACGTCCTTTGATTTCTTGACTGCTGCTTCCATGGGCATTGATTGTGGATCCAAGTTAAATGAAATCCTTGACAACTTCAGTCTTTTCTCCATTTATCCTGATGTTGCCTGTTGGTCCATTTGTGAGGAGTTTTGTTTTCTTTATGTTGAAGTATAATCCATACTGAAGGCTGTGGTCTTTGATCTTCATCAGTAAGTGCTTCAAGTCCTCTTCACTTTCAGCAAGCAAGGTTGTGTCATCTGCATGTTGCAAGTTGTTAATGAGTCTTCCTCCAATCCTGATGCCGCATTCTTCTTCATATAGTCGAGCTTTTTGGATCATTTGCTTAGCACACAGAATAAGTATGGTGAAAGGGTACAACCTTGACGCACACTTTTACTGATTATAAACCATGCAGTATCCCCTTGCTCTGTTTAAACGATGCCGCTTGGTCTGTGTACAGGTTCTGCATGAGCACAATTAAGTGTTCTGGAATTCCCATTCTTTGCAATGTTATCCATAATTTGTTATGATCCACACATAGTCATTAAAACATAGGTAAGCATCTTTCTGGAATTGTCTGTTTTCAGCCAGGATCCATCTGATATCAGCAGTGATATTCCTGGTTCTACATCCTCTTCTGAATCCCACTTGAATTTCTGGAAGTTCCCTATTGATGTACTGCTGTAACCATTTTTAAATTATCTTCAGCATAATTTTATTTGCATGTGATATTAATGATATTGTTCTATAATTTCCACATTTGTTTGGATCACCTTTCTTTGGAATAGGCATATAGATGGCCGGGTAGCTATCTTCCAAATTTCTTGACACAGACAAGTGAGCGCTTACCAGTGTTGCATCTGTTTGATGGAACATCTCAGCTGGTATTTTGTCAATTCCTGGAGCCTTGTTTTTTTAACAATGCCTTCAGTGCAGCTTGGACTTCTTCCTCAGTACCATGGGTCTTGATCATATGCTACCTCCTGAAATGCTTGAATGTTGACCAGTTCTTTTTGGTACAGTGACTCTGTGTATTTTTTCCATCTTCTTTTGATGCTTCTTGTATCATTCAGTTTTTTGCCAATAGAATCCTTCAGTACTGCAACTCGAGGCTTGAATTTTTTCTGCAGTTCTCTCAGCTTGAGAAATGCTGAGTGTGTTCTACCCTTTTGGTTTTCTATCTCCGGGTCTTTGCGCATGTCATTTATACTTTACTTTGTCTTCTTGAGCTGCTCTTTGAAATCTGTTCAGCTCTTTTACTTCATCATTTCTTCCTTTCACTTTAGCTGGTCTACATTCAAGAGCAAGTTACAAAGTCGTCTTCTGACATCCATTTTGATCTTTTTTTTTGTATTTTTAATGACCTTTTGCTTTCTTCGTGTATGATGTCCTTGATGTCATCCCACAACTCATCTAGTCTTCGGTAATTAGTGTTCAATATGTCAAATCTATTTTTGAGATGGTCTCAGGTGGGATATATTCAAGGTGGCACTCGTGGACTTGTTCTAATTCTCTTCAGCTTCAGCTTGAACTTGCATATGAACAGTTGATGCTCTGTTCCACTCTCGGCCTCTAGCCTTCTTCTGACTGATGATATTGAGCTGCCCCATCATCTCTTTCCACAGATATAGTCGATTTGATACCCATGTATTCCATCTGGTGAGGTCCACGTGTATACTCATCATTTATGTTGTTGAAAAAAGGTGTCTGCCCCTGGACACTCTTTTAGCTCAGTAATGAAGTCACTCCTGAGGTTCACCTTTCAGCCAAAGATTAGACAGGCCCATAAAACAAAACAAGACCAACAGGGTACAACAGTCCAGGGACAAGGACTAGAAGGCAGGAGGGGACAGGAAAGCTGGTGATAGGGAACTCAAGGTTGAGAAGGGACAGTGTTGACATGTCATGGGGTTGTTAACCATTGCCATAAAACAATGTGTGTACTGATTGTTTAGTGACAAACTATTTGTTCTGTAAACCTTCATCTAAGGTACAGTAAATAAAAGAGCGCAAAAAAAAAAAAGAAAGAAGAAAGGTATTTGCAATGAAGAAGTCGTTGGTCTTACAAAATTTTATCCTGTGATGTCCAGTGCAGTTTCTGTCATCAAGTAATTATCAGTGCACCTTGGCTGCGTGTTTGATCAATTTCAGACGGCAGAAGTTGGTAAATAGCTTCAGTGTCTCCATCTTTGACATTAGTGGTTGGTGCATAAATTTGAATAATAGTCATACTAACTGGTCTTCTTTTTAGGGGTGTGGATATTATCTTATCACTGATAGTGTTGTATTTCAGAATAGATCCTGATTTTTTTTTTTTTTTGGCCATGAATGCAATGCTGTTCCTCTTCAATTTGTAATTCCTGGCATAGTAGACCATATGATCATCTGACTCAGAAGGGCCAATACTAGTCCATTTCAGCCCATTAGTGACTATGATAATGATATTCGAGTGTTCCGTTTCATTTTGACAACTTCCAATTTTCTTTGATTCATACTTTGTATATTGCACATTCTAATTATTAATGGTTGTTTGCAGCTGTCTCATAATAAAATAGCCAAAAGAAATTTTGTAAGGTTTTACAAAAAAATGTTTATAAGACCACCTAAGTAGCCACAAAAGGCAAATGGTCAGAGCTCAGAAAATAAACAGAAAAATTATTGAACTAAAAGCCTGGATAGAAGCAAAAGAAATATAGTAAACAAAATTGAAAACACAATCAGGAATGCAGTATATAGAAAATAGCAAAATGAATTGAGAAGGAAAAATGTATAAAAATGATAATAGGTAAGTTGATAAATATGTCACTCAAGGAGATCCAATGTAAATATAACTTGTGTTCCTCAAGAATAGGTTGGAACCAATGGAACATAACTTAAAGATATCATGGAAGAAAACTTTTCTCTGCATCTGTAGATCAGAAAGAACCATTGGGTGCTATTAATATTGATATAGAATGGCCACTTGTAACACATATGCTGATGAAATTACTTGCATTTCAAAAATAAAGAAGCAAAACTTGAGGACATGTTGACTTTAAATTTCCCCACAGTTTCTTTTAATGTTAACAGACATTAATTACAGTATTCTGAGGGAAAGATAATATTGGCCAAGAATTTCATACACAGCCAAGTTGTTCTTCAATTATGGAAGCAATAACACATTCTCAAACTTACAAGAAAGTAGTGAATATATTGTACATAACTCTTCTCAAAAAACTACTTAATGAAGAAATCCAGACAATCAAGAAATTAATCAAACACCTCATGGAGTTTGCCTTCTTGGTTTGGAGGTTTAGGGTCATGGTTTCATGGAACATCTCAGTTAATTGGCCTAATACCATTTTTAGGGCTTCTGTTCTACCTCCTAGTTCGTTGCATAGTGCTTCGGGTCTTAAAAGATTGTAAGCAGTCATCCAAATTAACCACAATTTGTCTCTATTTGCCTGGAGCAACAGAGGAAGAAGGGGAGTCAGGAACAGGAGGAAGATATAGTATAAATGGGTAATTTTGTCTTCATGAACCAACTGCCTCCTTTGCCACGAGACCAGAAGAACTGGATGGCGCCCAGCTACCATTACTAAACATTTTGATCAACGATTCTGTAGAAGAATCCTGATCAAAAGGGGGAAAATGTGAAACATAATTTCACATTCTCATAGAATCCAGACATTCTGGAGTCATTGAGGCTGAATGAACCCCTGAAACTATTGCCCTGAGATAATCTTTAAGTCATAGACCTTAAACCAAAAATATCCCCTGAAGTCTTTTTACCAAACAACAGTTTAGTTTAATTTGCTAAGAATGTCTGCCTTGAGCCTTGTGCTCTTTTAAAGAACTTTCTATAGCGATCAAATTGACAACAGCAACTCGAAAGATTAGACAGGAAACTTAGGGGGCAGTGAAGAGTACTGACCAGTTATTTTGTAGAATGTCCCTCAATTTTGGTTTGTCTGATGTTTTCTCATTATTAAGTTGAGGGTATATATTTTTGGCAAAAATACCACAGAAGTGATGCTGTGCCCTGCTCAGTGCATCATTCCAGGGGCACATGGTGTTGATATAACTTATTTCTGGTGATGTTGACCTTGGTTAAAGGGATGTCTGTCAGGCTTCTCCATTGGAAAGGCGCCATTTTTCCCCTTGTAATTCGTAAGTATCTGGTGGGAAAATACTTTGAAACTGTACGTATATCCTGTTTATCATCACTTTTGCTCACAAATTTCAGCATCAATGTTTCTTGCCTGCAGCAACTATTACTGTGGTGTTTGCTTAATAGTGATTTTATATTTTCATCGTTCTTTCCACATTTATTTATTCCGTTTATTATATCATTATAGCCTCACAGATATTTATGTTAGTCTAACGGTTATGATCCATCACTATTGTTATTTATTTTGTAGCTCCACTTGTCCGATATTTGGCCATAAGGAACTCCTTCAAGTTGGTTTCCATGTCCCAAGATCATCTTGTATGTTTTCTGCCCCAGCCCTGGAATCGGTCATTGCTCCAAGGATACCTCGTTTCTTTGAGATTTAGAAATCTAAATCTAGATCCTGAGTAGTGTGTTCAGTGCTGCTGAGCTACATTGCTTCATTGTGAACAGAGACAGGCTGTATATATATATAAAGCCATGAGTTTATTTCTGAGTGCAGTGTGAGGTATGGATATACTTTCATCTTTTATTCAAATGGCTATCCAGTTTTTTCCAGCACGTTTTATTAAAATTTTGTCTTTGCTTCGATAATTTGAGCCATCACTTTCATTGTATAATGCATACTGATATCTGCTTGGGTCTGTTTCTGAGTTTTCTGTTCTATCGCACTGCTCAATTTATTTATTTGTATGCCAGTACCACACCATTTTAATTATAGAAGCTTTATGTCTTGTAGGTCCTCCTCATAGTATATATTTTTCAGTGTTTCTCTGACTATATTTGCATGTTTTTTTTCCCACATGAATTTTATTATCAACTTAGGTAACTCCATAAAAAGGCTTTTTGGTATTTTTAGTTGGGTGGCATTAAATTTATAAACTAACTTTAGTGGGAACTGACGTCTTTATTATGTCGAGTCATCTTGTCTGGGAGTAAGAAGGTGTCCTTCCAGTTGTGCAGGTAGAGTTTTTCTACTTTCAGTGTTTTTGTTGATGTTGTCAATGGGCTGCTTCTACCATTACATCCTTCTTTGTTGATGTTGGAAATGAGTTTTTTCCTACTATTATGTCTTCCAAATGATGATTGTTCATCTATATGAACATTATTGATTTCTGTGTGTTAATTTTATATTCTGCTACCTTCCTGAATTCTCTTATTGCTCAAGTTCATTTTATTATTACTTTTCCAGGGCAGTGGTTGGTAGGCTATGGCCTATGGGCCAAATCCAGCCTGCTGCCTGTTTTTATAAATATGTTTTATTGGAACATAGAGTAATTCATTTATATATTGTGTTTGGCTGTTTTGTTCTAAAATGGCAAAGTTGAATACTTGGGAAACAGACTAAATGACCCACAAAGACTGAAATATTTACTACTTGGCCCTTTACAGAAAAATTTGTTGAACCCTTCTCTAGAATGTTCCAGGGAAAGTTTTGCTTCTTCTTTACAAATTCTTATGCTTTGAATTGATTTCTCTTGTCAAAATCCATTAGCTAATACCCTTAGTACAATGTTGAATAGTAATGGATATAGTGGGCCTCTTTGCTTTATTCCTGATTTTAGTAGAAATGTCCCTATTTTTACCCATTAAGATAATGGCTTTAGTACTGAAGTATATATATTTTATCATGCTAAAAAAGTATCTCTCAATGTATATTTTCTTGAGCATTTTTATCAGGAAGAGCTGTTGAATTTTTTCAAAGGCTTTTGAGCATTTATGAAGAATATCATGATTTTTCCATTATGTCTATTAATATAGTGAATGATGTTAATGGATTTCTAAACTTTGAACCAACCTTGCATTCCTGGAATAAGTCTCACTTGGTCAAGGTGTTTTATTTTCTTAATGTTATGTTGGATTTGTTTGATAATATTTATTTAGTATTTTTATATTGACATTCATGAGTGATACTGGTCTGTAGTTTTTTGTTTTTTTTTTTACTATCTTTATCAAATCTGGTTATCAATGTTATACTTGCTTCAAAAAGGAAATGGAAAGTTTTCTTTCATAATAAATATTCTGGAGCTATTTATAGAGTGATGGGACTATCTGGGCTTTGAAGATTCTGTAGAAGTTTCCTATACAATCATATGGGCCTACTGCTTTTTAATTAGTTTTTTAATAGAGTTGTCTATTTCTTCTGTGGACACTGGTCTATTTATGCTTTCTAACCCTAATGGGGTCAATTTTGGCAATCTGTATTTCCTTAGGAAATTACTCATTTCATTTAGGTTATCAAATTTATTTGTGTAGTGGTCTGCAAAGTACTATCTTATAATTTTAAAATTTTGTTGGTTTCAATGGTTATCTTACCCTTGTCACTTTTAATTTTAAGTCTGTGAGATTTCTCTTTTTTTTTCCTCCCCCAATCCAGTTAGCTTGTACAGTTTCTCTGTTTGTTTTGGTTCCCCCCCACCCTTGGAAAACACACTGTTATTAATTGGGTCTTACTTTTCTTCTATTCTCTATCTCATCAGTTTCTGATTTTATTACTTTCTTTCTTGTTGCTTTCTTTTAGTTTTTCTTATTATTTTTCTGACTTTTTTAGCTGGGAAGTTATTTATTTTTATTTTTTTCTTTCAGCTAATACAAGTAGTGCTATGGGTTTTCTTTTGACTCTGTGACTCTGTGACTCTGCTTTAAATGTATCTTATAGATTCTGATACCCAATGTTTTCATCATCAATACTTTCTTCGAAGTTCCTTAATTTCGATTTGTATTTCCCCTTTAATGCAAGAGTTGTTTAATTGATTTTTTTCTTAATTCCAGGAGCTAGATACTTTGTTATTTTTGTTAGATATTCCTGCTATGCTACATTTTAGTCAGAATGTGTTGATTGTTTCATTTCCACTTTTATGGAAATTACTTTTTTGTAACCTAATGTAAGATCGCTTTTGGAGAATGTTTCATAGGTACCTGAGAAGAACATGCATCCCCTGTCAGCAGAGCATAGAGTTTGATGTGTTCTTAAGATCTACCTTATTTACTGTTACTTATGTCTTCTTTTTTTCTCTCTTAATCTGTCTTGTATTGAAAATGGTGTATTAAATCTATTATTTGTGTGCTTCTAACTATGTCTCCTTGCATCCCATGTAGTGTTTGCTTCTTAAAGGCAGTTGCTGTGTTGTTTGCTGTATTCCTGCGTCATTGTTTCTAACAGTTAGGAATTGTGGCTTTTAATGTTCAAAGTGCTATTCTTTGTCATGTTTACTGTGTCCTGGCTTGATTTGTACTTTGATATCAGAATTCTTACCCCTGTGTTTTATTGCCTGGTATATCTTGGCCCACTCTTCTATTTTTAGCTTTTCTGAATCACTTTGCTTTAGATGTACCTGTGTGTATACATGTATATATTTGTCTTGCTTTGTGGGCCAAATTAAAAATATTTTTTAATACGTGAGTTAAGCCCATTCACATTTATTGATATGACTGATTCGCTTGATCTCAACTCTGTCATAATATTTTTAATAATTATTTATATTCTGTTATATTTGCTGTTTATTTCTCTATATTATTCTCTTATTTAGTCATTTACTATTTAGTTTTGCAGTTTTTCTTGCTCTTTTAACTCCCACCTACTGCCTACACGGCAATCAATAGGCTTATTCTATTTTTTCCTTTCCCTCTTTCTTCTCCCCCCATATGTAGATGTATTATGTTTGTTTTGTTGTACATGTAACCATTTGCACATTATGATTCCACCCTCAGCCCTATTGTTTTAATCTTAGATCTATCTATCTGTCTACCCATCTGTCTGTGTATCCATCTACCCACCCACCCATCCATCCATCCATCCATCCACCCACCCACCCATCCATCCATCCGCCCATCCATCCATCCATTTATACACCCATCCATCCATCTCTGCACCCATCCATCCATCCAGCCATCTACCACTCATCTGTCAATTTGTTGTACTGTGGTGGCTTGTGTGTTGCTATGATGCTGGAAGCTATGTCCCTGTATTTCAAATACCAGCAGGATCAGCCATGATGGACACATTTCAGTAGAGCTTCTAGACTAAGACTAGGAAGAAAGGCCTGGAGATCTACTTCCAGGAATGAGCCAGTGAAAACCCTGTGGATCAGAACAGAATATTGTCTGACTGAATTCAGACATGCCAGTGATTATGAAGATGGCACAGGACTGAGCAACATTTTGTTCTGTTACACACAGGGTCACCATGAGTTAGAGCCACTCAGTGGCAACTGACAATAACAAATATATATGTATACCAAACCCACTGCCATCGAGTCGATTTCAGCTCATTAATGACACTATTGGACAGAGTAAAACTGCCTCATAGGGTTTCCAAGGCTGTAAATATTTAATGAAAGCAGACAGACACATCTTCCTCCCACTGAATGGCTGGTGGATTTGAACTGCTGACCTTTTGGTTAGCAGCTGATGGGCTCAAGCATAGCAACAATTGTGAGGATGACGCAGGACCAGGCAGTGTTTCGATCTGTTGTATATAGGGTCGCTATGAGTCAGGACCAACTCAATGGCACCCAACAGCGACAACAAATATATATATATATATATGCTCATCATTAGGTTTTGCTAAAGCTTTACGGTCATGTTTGAATTGTTTGCAGCTCATCTTCTAGTAGACTCTTCAAGAAGGGCTCCTGGGTGCAGAATATCCCCGAAGCTCCTGCATGTTGAAACTGTTTTTCTACAAACACTCAGAGGTCAGCCTTGCTAGACATAAAATCTTTGGTTCCTATTTTCTTTCACTGAATTTTCGAAACAAATGCTGCTCCGTTGTTGTCTTGCCTTGTAACCTTTTTGAAAAGTCTGATACCAGTCTAATTCTTTTAATCTTTTTGCCTGGTGGCCTTGAGGATTTTTTTCTTTACCTTTATAATCTAATAGGTTACTAGGTTTTATCTCAGTGTTGATCGCTCTGGGTTCATTTTTCCTCTATTTGGTGAACCTGAAATATGTCTCATACAGTAAAAGCAAGGTAAATGCTTTAATCTTACTTTAAAAAAATTAATTTTCAGAGATGTGAGTTGGTAGGGACCCTAATGATAAGGGTATGTTTTGGATTTATTATTGTCATGGTTTGAATTATGTCCCCCCAGAAATGTGTGTACCAATTTGGCTGGGCCATGATTCCCAGAATTGTGTGGTTGGCCTCCATTTTGTGATTGTAATTTTATGTTGAAGAGGATTAGGGTGGGATTGTAACACCACCTTCACCCAGGTCACATCCCTGATCTTCCCTAGGGTGTGGCCTGCACCCCCTTTTATCTCGGAAGAGATAAAAGGAAAGGGAAACAAGCAGAGAGTTGGGGACCTCATACGATCAAGAAAACAGTGCCAGGAGCAGAGCGTGTCCTTTGGACTGGGGTCCCTGTGCAGAGAAGCTCCTAGTCTGGGGGAACACCGAAGAGAAGAAGGCCGACAGAGAAAAAGCCTTCCTCTGGAGCTGACGCCCTGAATTTGGACTTTTAGCCTACTTTGACTGTGAGGAAATAAACTTCTCTTTGTTAAAGCCATCCACTTGTGGTATTTCTGTTCCAGCAGCACTAGATGACTAAGACAATTATGAACTCATAGATATTCATGAATTGTTTTATACAAAATGTTCTTTTATACAAAATGCCTGGCATACATGATTCAAAACAGACTGATATCTTACTGTCCTAAGTTCTCCAGTACTTCAAAATAACCTTAAAATTTAAAGGTCAGCTTTTAAACATAAGTACCTGCCCATAAAAGGGTTAAATTTCATGTTCTTCAGAAAGTAATCAACAAAACCATTTTTTACTGTATTCTGTAAATGCTCAAGATTCTAAGAAATCTTACATACCATTTACCCAAATAATGTACGAATTTCCTACAATTTATCCTATAAAATATTTTCCTTCCACACATTATAAAATAAACATTTGTTGAACTGACTATTATATGGTCCAGTGTTATGTGATCATGTAATGAAAGACCCTTTTATAAAATATGTACACAAGCATAGAATTAAGACTTACCATTGAATCTGTAACTCGAAGTTTCCTGTCTTCTGTGGTTTAAATATAATTACGTTGCATTTACATAGGGTTTTTTTTTTTTTTTGCTGCATTGGATTTATTTGTTCTTTTTAAAAAGAAAAGAAAAGTAAAGCAATGCTTGTTTGTATACAGAAGAGATTTAATCTTTCTGTGGCTGCTCAGCTATTTCTTTTGCCACAGAACTAGTCTTTGTGACATTTTAGGCTTTGTGTAAGACATAAAGTGGAATATATGTTTTACATGTTTGTATCAATAAGAACATTTTTCATTCCTTCCAGATTTCCCTTTTTATTTTCACTGAAGTGCCTAACTTTTAAAATTATGTAGGTTTAACTGAGATACAAAAAGGCCAAATGAAAAGTAATTAAGTGAATCATTTAATCTTCTGAACTTAGTTTTCTCTTTTAAAACAAGCTCAAAACCAAAAGAAACCAAACCCACTGCTGTAGAGTGTCGAGTCGATTCTGACTCATAGTAACCCTCTAGGACAGAGTAGAACTGCCCCATCGAGTTTGCAAGACTGTAATCTTTATGGAAGTAGACTGCCAATCTCTCTCCTTCGGAGCAGCTAGTGGGTTCAAACTGCCAACCTTTGGGTTAGCAACCGAGTGTTTCATCACTGTGCCTCCAGAGTTCCCCCAAAACAAGCTCTAGGGATTGTATTTTTCTTGTTTGAGGATTATGTGGATTTTATTTTTCCACATTATGTATATAATATTGTTGTTGTTAGGTGCCATCGAGTCAGTTCTAACTCATAGCAACCCCATGTACAACAGAACGAAACGCTGCCCGGTCCTGCGCCATCCTCACGATCATGGTTATGCTTGAGCCCATCGTTGCAGGCACTGTGTCAGTGCATCTCGTTGAGGGTCTTCCTTTTTTTCGCTGACTCTCCACTTTACCTAGCATGATGTCCTTCTTCAGGGACTGATCCCTCCTGGTAACATGTCCAAAGTATGTGAGATGTAGTCTCGTCATCCTTCCTTCTAAGGAGCATTCTGGTCGTACTTCTCCCAGGACAGATTTGTTCATTCTTTTGACAGTCCATGGTATATTCAGTGTTCTTCGCCAACACCACAATTCAAAGGCATCAGTTCTTCTTCAGTCTTCCTTATTCATTGTCCAGCTTTCACATGCATATGAGGCGATTGAAAACGCAGGGCTTGGGTCAGGCGCATCTTAGTCCTCAAAGTGACATCTTTGCTTTTCAACACTTTAAAGAGGTCTTTTGCATCTTTTGATTTCTTGACTGCTGCTTCCATGAGTGTTGACTGTGGATCCAAGTAAAATGAAATCCTTGACAACCTCAATCTTTTCTCTGTTTATCATGATGATGCTTATTGGTCCAGCTGTGAGGATTTTTGTTTTCTTTACATTGAGGTGTAGTCCAAACTGAAGGCTGTGATCCTTGATCTTCATCAGTAAGTGCTTCAAGTCCTCTTCACTTTCAGCAAGCAAGGTTGTGTCATCTGTATAATGTGGGTTGTTAATGAGTCTTCCTCCAATCCTGATGCCCCATTGTTTTTCATATAGTCCAGCTTCTAGGATTATTTGCTTAGCATACAGATTGAATAAGTATGGTGAAAGGATACAACCCTGAAGCACATCTTTCTTGACTTTAAACTGCGCAGTGTCCCTTGTTCTGTTTCAACGACTGCCTCTTGATCTGTGTACAGGTTCCTCATGAGCACAATTAAGTGTTCTGGAATTCCCATTCTTCACAATGTTATCCATAATTTATTATGATCCACCCAGTCGAATGCCTTAGCATAGTTGATAAAACACAGCTAAACATCTTTCTGGTGTTCTCTGCTTTCAACGAGGATCCATCTGACACCAGCTATGATATCCCTGGTTCCATGTCCTCTTCTGAATCTGGCTTGAATTTCTGGTGGTTCCCTGTTGATAAATACTGCTGCAGCTGCTTTCGAGTGATCTTCAGCAAAATTTTGCTTGCCTGTGATATTAATGGTATTGTTTGATAATTTCCACATTTGGTTGAATCACTTTTCGTGGGAATAGGCATAAATTTGGATCTTTTCCAGTCGGTTAGCCGGGTAGGTGTCTTCCAGATTTCTTAGCATAGATGAGTGAACACTTCGAGCGCTGCATCCGCTTGTTGAAACATCTCAGTTGGTATTCTGTCAATTCCTGGAGCCTTGTGTTTTGCCAATGCCTTCAGTGCAGCGTGGACCTCTTCCTTCAGTGCCATTTGTCCCTGATCATATGTTGTCTCCTGAAATGGTTGAACGTCGACCAGTTCTCTTTGTTGTGGTGACCCTGTGTATTCCTTCCGCCTTCTTTGGATGCTTCCTGCATCGTTTGAATAGCATGCTTCACTATTGCAACTCGAAGCTTGAATTTTTTCTTCAGTTCTTTCAGCTTGAGAAATGCAGAGCATGTTCCTCCCTTTAGGTTTTTTAACTCCAGGTCTTTGCACATGTCATTGTAATACTTTGTCTTCTTGAGCTGCCCTTTGAAATCTTCTGTTCAGCTCTTTGACTTCATCATTTCTTCCTTTTGCTTTAGCTGCTAGATGTTCAAGAGCAAGTCTCAGAGTCTCTTCTGACATCCATTGTGTTCTTTTCTTTCTTCCCTGTCTTTTTAATTACTTCTTGCTTTCTTCATGTATGATGTCCTTGATGTCATTCCATAACTCGTCTGGCCTTTGGTCATTACATATATAATATATATATCATGTGCCAGCTGTGATGTGCGCTAGGTGTAATAGCTGAATAAATGGGCTGCCCAGTACTATTTCCTGTGAGAGAGGGAATGTATATGTGTGCTTATACATTTTTAAAAAACTTTCACTTGTGAAATGTAATAACACATACAGAAAAGTGAATAATGTAAATATACATGTTAGCAAATTATTAGAAGGGGAACACCGCTGTACTACCACCAAGCCAAGAAGCCTGGAATATTGTCATCATCCTAGAAACCTCCTGACTGCCCCTTCCCTGTCATAACCCACCCAGTGCTGCTGCTCTGGAGGTAGCTTCTCTCTTGCCCTTTAAGGTAATTAGTATCTTGCTTTGTTGTCTTAGGTTCACACCTGAGAATGCGTCCCCATAAGCTTTTGTTCTGTTGCATTTGTATTTGGAGTGTATCTGAATGGAAGCGTATAGTATGTGTTTGTTTTGTCTGAACTCTTTTGCTCAAATGTGTGGTTTGGTTTTACAGCTAAGTGTTTGGTTTGGTGAGCTTTAACAATTGTATACACCCATATAACCAGTAGCCAAAATAAGATAGAGACTATTTCTTTACCCAAGAAAGCTTATTCATGTCATTTTCCAAATAATCTCCACCCCTACTCCAAGCAACCACTTTCTGATTTCCATTGCTATTGATTAGTGTTGCCTCTTCTTAGAGTGGAATTGCTGGGTCATAAGGTAGATGTTTAACTTTTTTAGAAATTGCCAAATAGTCCATCGATGTGATTGCACAATTTTTTGCTCCCGGTTAGTGTTGTCGGTCTTTTTTTTAGAATATGGCCATTCTGATAGGATGATACGGTATATCATTATAGATTTAATTTGCATTTCTCTGATAATTAATGATGTTGAATAACTTTTCATATACTTACTAGCCACGTGTATATATTCTTTTGTGGTCTGTTTAAGTCCTTTGCTCATTTTTAATTGGGTTGTTTGTCTTTTTTGTTGATTTGTAGAAGTTCTTTACATATTCTGCATACGAGTATATTGTTAGATCTATATGCTGTGGAGTATTTTTTTCCCAGTCGGCATCAAGACCATCTTTTGAACCGAAACTTTTAATTTTGATCAAGTTCAACTTACCAATTTTTCTTTTATGGTTATTGCTTTTTGTGTCTTAGCAAAGAAACCTTGGCTTACCTCAATGTCATGAAGATTTCCTCCTATTTTCTTCTAGCTGCATTTTGGATTTTATGTTGAATTTATCTATTAGATTAGTTTTTTAAGTAGAGTGAGAAAAGAGTCAGTTTTTTCATACAGTATCTGATTGTTCCAGCAGCATTTACTGAAAACACTGTTTCTTATTTTATTAACTTGGTGCCTTGGTTGAAATTTGGTTGACTATATGTGGGTGAGTTTATTTCTGGATTCCTTTTTCCATTGATCTATTTTTCTATCATACCACTACCACACTGTCTTAATTACTATAGTTTTATAATAAAGAGTGTAAGCTCTCCAACTTCTGTAGATGATTTGGGCTATTCTAGATCTTTCACATCTCTATATAAATTTTTAGAATCATCTTTTAAAAAGTTTTCTGATATTTTAATAAATAGTTAGAAATCTATATTTAGTTCAATTTCGGGAGACTGGAAATCTTAACAGAATTGAATTCACCAAGTCATTAACGTGGTATATATATTATATGTGTATATGTTAATGTTCTAGGTTATTATATATTATTGAATTTTCAAAACAGATTATAAAGCAACCCATACAGAGTGATCCCATTATGTGGTGTGTGTGGCGTGTAAGGTGTGTGTATGTGTGCGCGCTCACGTTTGCTTAGAGACTGAAAAATTCTTTACAAAAATGATCACAGAGACGATGGAGAGGAAGACTTGGGACAATTAAAAAAAAAGTCTTTTATAACTTTTGATACTAAGATTTCCTCCTGACACTTTATTAGCTTTATAACTAGAAAAACTCTCTTTGGTGGAGGGGGTAGAGCAAAGCTGCTTTGAAGACTGTTTAATGCCATAAGTAATACTCACGATAAAATGTAAGTGAAAGAAAACAGCGGGAAACCGTATCGTATTTACTGTATGATCTACTGAATTGGCTCCCTATGTTGTTAGCATTCTACTGATTTTTGGGAAAAAATAGCAATATTTGCTTTTTCTGTAGTTTTGTTACAAGCAGACTCTTGCAGTTGAATATGCTGCTAATTTTTACAGGAACCCTGAACTTTCAGAATAAACCTGTTGCCACCGAGTCAATTCTGACTCATAGCGACCCTGTAGGACAGAGTAGAACTGTCCCGTAAGGTTTCCAAGGAGCAACCGGTGGATTTGAATCGCTTGTCTTCGGTTAGCAGCCGAACGCTTAACCGCTACGCCACCAGGGCTCCGAACTTCCAGAATGGGAATCCCTTTATCTTTCCTTCATATGTTTTCATACACAGCTTTCAAAACCGGGTCTGTACGAACTCTGCAGACTCGTTTCTCATCCCCAGGCAGGCACCTCATACCCAGTGCCAAACTACGTCATGCTCCTCGTGCTCCCCCAAACCCGTTGGCCATTTCATGATTCTGTTTCTTTGTGCCAGCTCTTTCCTCTGTCCACTCACCCTCCTGATCTGAAAACTCCGTACTTAATTCCCACAGGCTGTCTATATATAACTTAGATATTCTTGGTGAAGTTGAGATAGGGATTTACATGGGAGATTGAAATATGGATTACTTGTGGAACTTCTAATCAATGTTGTTAGTGGCCATCAAGTTAGCTCTAAAGAAACAATGCCTGGTCCTGTGCCTCACTCATGATCATTGGTATGTTTGACTCCACTATTACTCTGTTGTATCAATCCATGTCATTAAGGGTTCCCCTCACTTTTGTTAGCTCTCCACTCTACCAAACATAATGACCTTTTCTAGTGATTGGTCTTTCCTGATGACATGTCTGAAGTAAGCAAGACAAATGAAGTCTTGCCATTCTCGCTTCGAAGGAACATTCTGGTAGTATTTCCTCTAAGACTGATTTGTCATTCTTTTGGCAGTCCACGGTATATTCAGTGTTCTTTACCAACACCACGGTTCTAATCAGTAGTGTATGGTAAATCTTTGTTACATAAATTAGAACAAAGTATTTCATAGATCACATGGAGTGTCAATGCAAGTGTACCTTATCAAATTCGAGTCAGAATCAACCAGATTGCCTTTTCTGTCTGTTCTGCTAATGTTGTTCTTGTTGTTAGGTGCCATCGAGTCCGTTCCAACTCATAGCAACTCTGTGTACAACAGAACGAAACAGTGCCTGGTCCTGTGCCGTCCTCACGATCGTTGTTATGCTTAAGCCCATTGCTGCAGCCACTGTGTCAGTCCCTCTCGTTGAGGGTCTTCCTTTTGTTCGCTGACTGTCTACTTTACCTAACATGATGTCCTTCTCCGGGGACTGATCCCTCCTAATAACAAGTTCACAGTATGTGAGATGTAGTCTTGCCATCCTTGCTTCTAAGGAGCATTCTGGTCGTACTTCTTCCAGGACAGATTTGTTCGTCCTTTTGGCAGCCCATGGTATATTCAATATTCTTCTCCAACTTCACATTTCAAAGGCGTCAATTCTTCTTTGGTCTCCCTTATTTATCACCCAGCTTTCATATGCATATGAGGCGATTGAAAACACTGTGGCTTGGGTCAGGCACACCTTAGACTTCAAGGTGACATCTTTGCTTTTCAACACTTTAAACAGGTCTTTTGCAGCAGATTTGCCCAATGCAATGCATCTTTTGATTTCTTGACTGCTGCTTCCATGAGTGTTGATTGTGGATCCAAGTAAAATGGTGCCCATAAAATCAGGTGAGGGTATGTGCCTGGATAAAATCAGAAGTTTTGGTTCAGCAATTTGTAGTATGTTTCTAATATATATTAGTAAATTTCTAGCCCTGGTGGCACACTGGTTAAGCACTCGGCTGGTAACCGAAACCTCGGTGGTTCAAACCCACCAGCCACTCTGTGGAAGAAAGATGTGGCAGTTGCTTCCATAAAGATTACAGCCTTGGAAACTCTATGAAACAGTTCTACTCTGTCCTGTAGGGTCACTGTGAGTTGGAATCAACTCGACAGCAATGGGCTTTTATATCCTAGGTAAAACTTGACTTGGCCTAATTGTTGGATATAATTACTGGATATTACTGGATATAACCATAGATCAATCTAAAGTTGTTTGCATATTTATCAATCCCTGGTTTGAAACAACATTAGCTGAGCGTCTGCTATCTGTCTGGTATTGTATTGGATATTCTGTTAGATGATGGGTATTATTCTGATTTTAATAGATGAGAAAACTCTAGGTCCAGAAGATTAAATATTTGTCCGAAATTGTGGTGGTAAATAGCAGTCCCAGAATTTGAACCTATGGCTATACAATTATCTAATCTGTCCTGTCAGCAATACCAGGCTTCGTACATAAGGTCAGTGGTGCAAACAGTTAATGCGCTTGGTTGCTAACCGAAAGGTCAGAGGTTTGAGTCCACCCAGAGGAACCTTGGAGGAGAGGCCTAGCGTTCTGCTTCCAAAACACCAGGCATTGAAAACCTTGTGAGGCACAGTTCTGCTCTGACACACATGGGTCACTAGGAGTCAGAACCAGCTTGACGGCAGCTGGTGGTGGTGATGGTTCAAAAGGAAGACTCTGCCCACCCTTCTTCGGTTGATCCCTACGTCTGTTTCTTATTTTGCAGAATACACGTTGATCACAGTCCTAAAGCCACAAATAGAGGTAATAATGTAAATTTATCCAAGAATAATTTTAATGTCAGTCTATTTAGGGATGGTGTGTATTTTACTACTTAGAGTATTTCGGGATTTTTATAATTACGTCACACCATTTTTACAACATTTTTCTCTACATCCAGAAGGGGTAGTGAAATGGGTGTCTTGTCACTGTGCCGGTGTGTTTTGCTTTCTGTTTGGGGAACCTTTCACGAGCTGACTTTAATGTTCTCGTCCAAATCATCATGTTCTGTTTGCTTCTATAACAAACGCATTAGGCCACTTCACCTCTGTTTTCTCATTAGATAATAAAAGTGTTGGAGTAAATGTTCTCTCAGATCTAGCACTAATATTTGATGAATGTGATTATGGGTGACTTTCATGTAATATTTGCTGAGAATCACTAGTTCACTGCTGAGAACTGCGCTAGGAACTGGAATACGTTTCCCCATGGAGACAAGCTTTTGCTCAGATGTCCCTGTTTCATGGAGTACTGTCTTGGTGTACCCTCCACCTCTTTCCCAATACCCCGTTACCCTTCTCTGCTTCATTTTTCTCTGATCACTTATCAACATTTAATCTATGGATTTCTCTTTTATTTGTTGGTTGTATGTCATTTCCCAAAAATAGTATAAAGCTCCAGGAGAGCAGGGGTTTTTATTTGCTTTCATCACTGAAAAATCCCCCGTGCCTCAAAAAGTGCCCAGCAGGTGACACAAAACCAAAGACTGGTTGCTGTGGAGTTGATTCCAACTTGTGGTGACCACAGTGTTACAGAGTAGAACTGAACTCCATGGGGTTTTCTTGGCTGTAGTATTTCCAGAAGCAGATTGCCAGGCCTTTCTTCTGTGGCACTGCTGGTAGATTTGAACTACCAACCTTTTAATTAGTAGCCAGGTGCAAACTTTGCAGCATCCTAGGACCCTGCACTTGGTAGATGCTCAATTAATAATTACTGTGTGATTAAATAAGTTTTTTCCTGAAAAGAAGTTTTTAGAATCTTTCCAATCATATTGCTTTAAAATAAAAGTTGTCATTGAGTCAGCTTTGACTTATGGCAACTCCACGTGTGTCAGAGTACAACTGTGCTTTGTAGGGTCTTTGATAGCTGATTTTTTGGAAGTAGATCGCCGGATTTTTCTTCCTAGGTGCCTCTGAGTGGACTCAACCTCCAACCTTTCAGTTGCAGCTGAGCACAGCACCTAAGGATTCCAGCCGTATACAAGGGTAGACTGTCCTTCCTATACTTGGCCAAGGCCAGGGACCTCTGGGAGTACATGATTTCCTTCTCAGACTGTCACGCTCACCCCTTTTCTTTGAATTTGGTCTCCCACAGCCTCTTTAGATAATAAATAAAAATACAAACATAAAAACTTCGAGGATTTCTTTTAAGTTACATTTGGGGAGTAGGTAAGGGATAATGTCTAGAATATTTCTGAATAAATTTTTTGAGGTTTTTTTAGTATGTTTTTTCTAATCATAGTTTTTCACAGGTTTATCATTTCATTCTGACATACATTTATGTGTCCATTTTTACTGAATCGCCAACTTAGTTTCAAAATCTGCAGAGTCGGTTGTGTCTTTTACTGTTGTGGTTTAAGAATGGCATGTTCTTTTCGGCCAACCATGTTTAACTTGAGCCATTGTCATATAATCTTACTTATCAGTGTCGTTTTCAGCATCTGTTGTGAAATTTTTAGAAAACATGCAAAATTGTTGTTTCAAAATACATATACTGACGTTGCCAGAAAGAAACTCTACAATCTTAGCCATGCCCACGATGTGGGTGCCGACTCTTCACATTTATTCAAATATGTGGCCTCAATCAGACCTCTTAACAGTCCTGGAAAATGTCAAAATAACATAAGAGACAAAGAAACATAGTAAGAAGCTGCATCTTTTTGATTTGTTGGTTTTTTTTTAAGTAACCAGAATACGAAAATGTACTCATTTTTCTGGAGCTGTTTACTCTGCCAGCCAGGCAGAATGATTTTTCTGATAAAGTTGAAGGTTTCAGAAACCACTGATTTGGTTTTATTTTTATAATGCCAAGGGATTAATGTAAAATTCTGTTGTTATAAACGTGGGAAGATCTACCATATGCTGGAATTGAATTCAGAGCATCATGCTAATCAAATTAAAGACTTGTACAAAAGAGAATAATGGACAGTGGTGTAAATTAAAACCACCTGTAAGTCTGTCCTGCAACCTGTCTATCCGTTCGTCGTACTGCGGTGGCTGTGTGTTGCTGCGATGCTGGAAGCTGTGCCACTGGTGTTTCAAATACCAGCAGGGTCACCCGCGGTGGACAGGTTACAGTGGAGCTTGCACACTGAGACATTCTGGAAAGAAAGGCCTGGTGACCTGCTTCACAGTATTAGCCAATGAAAACCTCAGGAGTCACCAGAGAACACTGTCCAACTTCCTCGCTTTGGACTCGTCATCAGGAGGGCTCAGGAGCTGAAAGAGGACATGGTGTTTGGTGAAGTAGTGGGCCAGCGAGGGGAGGGAGACCCTCAGTGAGATGGACTCCATAACAGCTGCAACAATGGACTTAAACACAGTAGCAGTTGTGAGGATGACGCAAGACTGAGCAACGTTTCGTTCTCTTATATTTAAGGTCGCCATGAGTTGGAGTTAACTCTGTCTGTAAATCCATCATCGTATATGCAAAAAGCAATAAAGTATTAAAGAAATTCTGTGAAAATGCACTTAGAGACAGCTTCGAATGAAAACTTACTCTAACGGTTTGATTTAGAATTTGAATATGTATTTTAAAAATAAATATTTGTGTTGGCATAGATTTTTTGATGAATGGAAAAAGGAAGGAGCAAAGACTGTCCTGTTTCCCATCTGTTTAACCAGTGTTCATTGGCTCTATTAGTATGTTCTAAGTATGGTGAGCCATGTAGGATTCTCGAGGCGGTTACGCGGTAACTGGGGGAGATAAGAAGTGACTCAGGGCTATAAGGCAATATGAGTGCCAGGAAAGGAGACAGCAGAATTCAACAGAGGGCTTTAAAGAAAGGAGAAGCCAGATAATTTGTGGAAGAGATTTGTCATAGGCTTTAAGAGATGCATTATTATAATGAAAAATGGGTACAGTACAGGCAAAGGCTTATAGCTGGGAGAAGGATATCTCTGGTGTGATGAGTAAACTCCTGTCTGTCTGATATCTTTGGCAACATTTATTATGATCAGTTAAAGTGGACTGTTTATCCCCCAGAAGGAGCCCTGGTGGCACAGGGTTAAGTGCTTGGCTGCTAACAGAAAGGGCCAGTTTGACACTGCCTGCCGCTCTGCAGGAGGAAGATGTGGCAGTCTGCTTCCTTAAAGATTACAGCCTCGGAAACCCTGTGGGCAGTTCTGTGTCCTGTGGCATGGGTTTCGTGTCTTGGGCTATTTATCTCCAACACTAGACTGTAGTTTCCTGAGGGACGATTAAGTTACCTGTTTTTTGGTATGCCTGGCATTTAGGGTTTAGTAGATGGCCAAAGAGTGTTTCATGAGTAAACGGTCAAATATAGTGAATTGGGAGGAATAAACCAGCTCACTGGAAATTCTAAATACTGAGCTCAGGAATTGGGGTTTTAATATCACACAGGCAAGGAGAAGCCTTTGGAGACTTTTTCTCCTGAGAGTGACCTTTTGTTGTGAATTGTTCAACAAGTGCTGATTGAATGTGCTGGGCGTTGCAGTGACCAGATGAATATCCCCAGGATCTCACTGTCTAGTATCCACTGCAGAAGGTCTAGGTGACCCTTTAGGGGGCTTAATTTCACAGTGATCTATGTGATAGGTTGGAGTTAAAACTCGAAAGGTACAAAACCAAGGTACGCAGCAGTTATGTAGCTTGTTAGTTGTGGTCGAGTTGGCTCCGGTTACGTGTGATAGAAGGAAACATTGCCGGGTCCTGCACCATCCTTCATAACGGTTGGTATGTTTGAGTCCATTGTAGAGGCTGTTGAGTCAGCCTGTCTCACTGAGGGTTTCCCTTGTTCTCGCTGACCCTCTACCAACCATAATGTCCTTTTCTAGTGATTGGTCTTTCCCCATTACATGGCCAATGTAAGTTAGCTGAAGTCCCGCCATACTCTCCTCTAAGGAGTATTCTGGTTTTATTTCTTCTGAGACAGATTTATTCATTCCTGTGGAAGTTCATGTGGTATGTGGAGCTGGTAGTAGTAAGGGGATTCGGGTGCTGGCAGGGAAAACGGAAGAATTAGGGAAGATACCTGAGTTATTGTGAAGTAAAAATCATCAGTGACTGATTTGACCTAGAGGGTGAGACAAATGAAAGCGACAAGCTTAAGCTTGCTGACTGACTTTTCTTGATGCTACCTGACTTTGTTAGTTCTTGTATTTAAAAATGTTTTTAATAACGTTTTCCTAGTATAAGTTTGGAGCCCTGGTGGTTCAGTGGTTAAGAGCTCGGCTGCCAACCAAGAGGTCAGCAGTTGGAATCCACCAGTCGCTCCTTGGAAACCCTGTGGGGCAGTTCTCTGTCCTCTAGGGTCACTATGAGTTGGATCGACTCCATGGCAATGGGTTTGGTTTTTTGGTTTTAGTATAAGGTTGTGAGTCTGTACTGTGCTGAGTCTTCTTTCAAGACATCACTAATGGGGTAAAAATCTTCGTCGTTATAACTAAGCAGTGATGAATTGCATAGGGTTCAGGGTGAGCATGGGGGACAGAGGGATCTTTTTGACAATTATTACAGCAAATTTTTAAGTTAGTTGTAAAATTTTGCCTGAGCGGGGGATACGGAATTGAATTTTTTTTTTTTGTTAACCAGAAAACATGTGCCATCCAAGTGACTTCTTTTAATCTAATGAGAAATTATGTCCAACAGTGTATGTTACTATTGCAAATTTTACTGTTCAGTTTGTGAGAGGGTAGGCCAGGCTGTCCTTGACTGTCATTAATTACGAACTTGAAATACGAAATATGAAAAAATACATAGAGGCCCAGTGGCATATGTGAGACAGTGAGCATTTTTAACTTCATTTTTAAAGTAAATTCTTCATTGTGTAATGCCCAGTGTATTTCTTCATATAAGCTGATTTTTATAATCGAGCAAGAAAACTTTTTAATTCTGCATTACACAGCAGAAAACTTTTCAAGTTAGAAAAGACGTTTAATTAAACTTCAGGTTAAAATACTTTCTCAGTGTACTTGTTTCTTATTAAAAGTCATTGTTTTAAAGAGACAGTTTATATCTTACTAAAGGTTATTTGCCTCATCATCTTATCAGGTTATGTAACATTCTACTTGGAACCTTTGGAACAATCCATTTCTCTTCTTCTGGGAAACTCATCCCAGATAATCAAGAGATGTAGATGTTTTTACATCACTTTTCAAGAAAGAATTTGAATGGTATTTTGGGCTAATGGTATTTATCGTATCTGTGGTTAAATACTGCATGTGTTTAACTCAACTTGAAACTAAAAATCAAAGGAATTTTGATGCTCTTTATCTTTTTTCATCTGCTTTGAGTTTGACATCTCTTTCTGAACAAAGCCATGTTTGTGAAGGATATTAAGTTTTGTTTGGCCTTCCTCTCAACTGAAAGTACTCGGTAGATGTGAGGTTATGCTCCTCAGACTGATTGATACATAAACAGAAGACAGATGGTAGAGGTGACTCTGATGATAATTCATTTTTCAGCTAGTCATGAAGATATTTTGATTACAGTGTGTTTAAGTAATTATAACGCAGCGTGCAATGCTAGTCTTGCTGGTTAGGGAGCACATGGAAAACAAGTTATGTGTTCTTTGTGCCCAACAAAGGATACACTATGGTGTAGTGATTTTAATTCCTAAGGCTAGATTAGGGCTGAGGGAGTTTAAAATATGTCATACGGTATGGTGAGTAAATTAAGTCTAGACCAAATAAAAAAGGTAACTGCACAGTTTTGAGGCATAAATATTTGTTTTGGAAAGTATTTAGATGTTACCATCTGAAAGGGGCCAGTATGTTTCAATGTAGGTAACAGTTTGTGCCCAGCTAATTAAAAAATGACCCGGCTTGATTTCAAGTTGACACGGCTGGTCATTACCATGCAGCTTGCTTGCTGTGTCGTGAATTTAAAACCGAAATCGGGGCTGACCAGTCAACAGCATGTTGTATCCATGCTGTTCTTAAAGTTCTGCGAAAAAAACGAGTAAAACGTCAAAAGGAGAAAAATAATTAAAATCATGGGAATAGGTGGGCCATCTAAATTTTCATTTTCACCCACTAATTACAACTTACACATTTTATACACTTTGTATCATTATGTTTTCAAATAGGATAATTGACCGCTTAGATGGGGTTCGGTTGTTGTGGTCACTGCTGAAGAACCCACACCCAGACGTGAAGGCCAGTGCAGCGTGGGCCCTTTGCCCCTGCATTGAAAATGCTAAGGTAAGAAAAGACTGTAAGTTCATTCTAGAATTTCTAATACCATACTGAATAATGTCGCTACTCATACTAGTTGCTGTCACGTTGATTCCTACTCATGGCAACCCCATGTGTGCCGAGTTTGTGCTCCGTAGGGTTTTCAAGGCTCTGCCCTTTGAGAAGTAGATGGCCAGGCTTTTATTCCAGAGCATCTCTGGGTGGACTTGAACTGACAACCCTTTGGTTCGTAGTCACACACTTAGCCATTTGTGCCTTCCAAGGACTATGTATAATGACACTAGAGTTTACTGATGACTTTGGATTTATTTTTGGTAAGAATTATCTTGTGGAAGACACCACTGAACAATTTTTATATCAGAATAATTTGTGAACAGTGCCTTTTCCTGGTCAGTTTTAAAATGCCCAGTGAAACTAGTCTAAGATGGCAGAGCTGGTGTAGTGGAAACAAGTGTCCCAGGTAAATCAAGGTAAAGAAAAGTTGACTCTTCTTCCCTGTTGAGTGATACGAAAAATTGTCTGCATTTATCTGCTACTTACAGGGAGTGACAGCATGTCTGAGATGACAGGTTCCATCATATTTGTAGACTGCAGTGAAAGGTCCAAAACCCGTTTCTGCTGAGTCAATTCCGACTTATAGCAGTCCTGTAGGACAGAGTAGAAGTACCCCATAGGGTTTCCAAGGTTGTAAATCTTTACGGAAGTGGACTGCGACATCTTTCTCCTGTGGAGCCAGTGGTGTGTTTGAACCACTAACCTTCTGGTTAGCAGCTGAGTGCTTAACCACTGTGCCACCAAGGCGCCTTAGTGACAGATCCCTAAGGTTATTTATTACCTTGAAAAAGTTACATAATTTCACCAAGTCCCACTTTTCTTATTTGCCAGTAAAGACTTCACTAGAGATTGCTAAGGTTTATTTTTAGTTCTTCATTTGAAAATTTTATCGTTTTCTCTAAAGATCTTTTTAAAGCCTGTTTCTGCTGTATCTACTTAAAAATTTGCTACGGGTTTAAGGGTTTCTTTAAGAACCTTGTTGCTGAACCTTTTTCTCCTTGTTGAATATTTTTATCTAAGGGGTTTTATTTCTATAATAACGTAACTCTAACTATCATCCTAAATATTTGACTAGAAATAACTTTTTGTAAAAAGTGAATTGTGATGCATACTAGGAGTAGAGGAGACCTACTACCAACTTGTTAATGGAATCAGTATTTTTTCTGTTTGTTTATTGCTTTAAGTGAAAGTTTACATTTCAAGTTAGTCTCTTATACAAAAATTTATACATGCATTGTTATGTGACCCTAATTGCTCTCCCTGTACTGTGACAGCACACTCCTCCTTTCCATCCATGATTTCCCTTGTCCATTCAATGAGCTCCTAACCCTCTCTGCCTTCTCATCTCACCTCCGGACAAAAGCTCTCCATTTAGTCTCATGTATCTACTAGAGCTAAGAAGCACACTCTTCACGAGTATCATTTTATGTCCCACGGAATCATTATTTTTAATAGCAAAAAATAGAAAAGAAAACAAATTAAGTGTTGATCTACAGGAAAATGGACAACAGGGTGGTAATTGTACACCAAAATAACAATGAAAAATGAACGTATTTCAGCAGTAAACTCATCAATATAGCACAAACATATTGAACAAAAAAAAGTTGCAGAAATAGACAGTATGATTACATTGTTATAAAGTTCAATGAAGTTCAAAAATATCCAAAATTCAAACAATATTCTTTAGGGAGCAAGAAAGAAGCCTACTGGGGAAAGATTGGTACACATCCGTGAAGGATATCCCCATCAGTTATTTGAACTAATCAGCCCAGTCCTTCATTCATAAAAATAAACAACTAAGGCTCACCAAACATTTCAGGAAGACTAATGGTACTAAAGAGACAAGCCGAGATTAATAAGCAGGACAATTAACTTTAGAGGAAACATAATATAAAGGACAGAAGATAACTTCACATTTTTAAAATTAATATTCTCAGGAGATTCAAGGGGACACTTTGTCCAAATAAGCTGTTATTGAAAAGGAAACATTCGTAGATTAAGAAAGGGTTCTTGAAAATTAAAAAAATATACTTGGTAAAATAATAAATTTAATAGAAGGGGTGAGTATTAGGATGGATCTGGCTGGAAGGTAAAGTCATAACTAAGACTGTAAAGTAGGAGTAAAAAGAAAATAGGGCATGAAAACACAAAAGAAAGAAAAAGAATAATTGAAGACGTAGTCATATTTTTAAAAAAAGGAAAGAAAAAGGGATATTTCTATAAGCTAAAGAGCTGAAGAAACTCTAGTCTTTAGATTGAAAAGATTCACTTAGTACCAAGGAAGAAAAATAAACAAAAACTTCCACACTTAGTCAAAATTCAAACTTGATATTTCTTGAAATTAAAGGAAAAAAAAATGATTACAAAAGAGAAAGAATCACAGTGACATTAGACTTAACTACAATAAATTCTAAAAAAAAAAAAAAATTGAACAATGCCTTTACTCCGTCCCTCTTGTTGTTATTGTGTCCCATTGAGCTGATTCTAACTTACAGAGACCCAGTGTGACAGAATAAAGCTTCCCCATGGGTTTTCTAGGCCAGAATCTTTACAGGAGCAGATCGCCAGGTCTTTTCTCCTGAGGAGCAGCTGGTGGGTTTGAACCATTGACTTTTTGGTTAGCAGCCCAGTGCTTAACTGTTGTACCATGAGGGCTCTTTTTAACTATCCTTAGGCAAAAATAATTTTTATCCTGGAATTCTATACCCTGAAAAACTAACATTCAAGTGTGAGTACAAAGTAAGAACAAAATACTTCAGGTACCCAATGCACCTTTTTTGAAAAATTGTAAAATTACTTTAGAATATTTTTCAGCAAAAAAAAAAAAATTCTATGAAAGAGGACAACATGAGTTATAAGAAACAATAATAAGTAAATAGAATTTATAAGTAAATTCTATAAAAAATTAAAAGTAAATTATAAGTAAATTTAGAATTTATAGTTAAATATGACTCGTTTGCTAAGTCGTTTACAAATTTGATCAAATTATTAAGAATTACTTTAAAAGTAACAACATAAAATACAGTAAAAACATAACAGTATTCTCACAGTAACAACCTGGATCTAAACTACCAGATGGTTTAACCAAACATGTTAGGTAATGAGGAGATAAGAGGTAAAAGCATACTAAAGAGAGACAGCCCAAGATGGTGACTTAGTCAGACATGCTGTCCCCTCCAGCAAAGACCCGAGAAACCAAGTGAAACACATACAGATGAGAATCCTGGAACCCTGAGGATCAAAAGGAAGGATGAAGAATTAGAACACCAGTTGGAAGGAGAAACTGAACGAAAACAGCAAACAAGGAGGTGACGGATTGGAGGTGCCTTGCCAGCGTGTCCATCTTGAGACAAAGCGAGCAGCGACCCCAGGTGAGGAGCACAGGAAGGCGACTTCACGGAATTCCCAAGAGCAGACAGAGAAACTGTGTAAACAAACCTGTAGTGAAGCAAGGTGAGCAGGACATGAATCGGATCTAAGAAGGGAAAGCACAGGAAGGTGTGTGAGAGCTCCAAGGATCCTGGCATCCACATAGCAGGGAGGGAGCCAGGAATCAGAGACAGGACTACTCACCAGTGGCAGTCCCCGACCATTAAGGTAGGTAGCGCACGCAGAGTAGCAGATCCATAGAATGTCAGCAGGAGGTCCCCCACTGGACGAGACTCCAGGCAGCCCCGACCCTCCCTGCATTTGTCGGAACCAGATCCCGATTGCTGGCTGCAGCCTATGGTGAGTGCCGTGGCACCCATGCCTGGCAGCTAGAGGAACTTGCTCTCCTGCCCCTCCCCCTCCCAGTGACCAGCAGCGAGAGCCTCCCCACCCCACTTCTGCTGCGCCACCTGCCTGGGAACTATGGTATGAGCCTCCCTGTCCCCCCCACCTTACTCCTCCTGTGACTGGCAACATGCATCTGCTCTGCCTGCCACCCACCACCCAGCAGCTCCGTCCACCTGATGAGCAGCAGTGTGCACTCCCACACCACTGAACCTACGACTGGCAGCAGCATGTGCCTGCTCCACCCATCAGCCTCCCGTCCGCCGCCCTGCCAACCTGGAGAGCAACAGAGAGCATGCCCACACTGCTAGACTGATGACTGACAGCAGAACACACCCACCCTGCCCATCACGCCGCCACCACCCTGCCCACCTGGCAAGTGGCAGCATACACTCCTGCACCACCAGACTGATCAGTGGCAGTGCGTTGCCCACCCGCCTGTCCCCCACTGCCACCCCGCCCACCTGGCAATAGGTGGCTAGTGCTCCTGTGCCACCAGACCAGTGATCAGTGGAGCACACCCACCTCTCCTGCCCTGATATAGCAAAACAAAACAACAAAAAAACCAGGACAAAACAAATATACAGTCAATCAATAAATGTATGAATAAATAACACCTTAATGCCCCAGAGACAGCAGACAATAAAATATCATATGAAGAAACAGGATAAGTTGGCTCAAACAAGTGAGCAAAATAAAGGGAAAGAAACCCTTCCTGAGGAATAGATGATGATAGAACTACCTGAGAAGGAATTAAAAAGATTTATATCTAGGGTCCTCAAAGAGATCAAAAAAAACACAGAAAAAACCCTAGAAGAATTCAGGAAAACAATACAAGAACAAAATGACAAGACTCAGTAGACAATTAGAAACCGTACATAAACCACAACTAGAAATTCAGAAGATTAACAAACAAATGTCAGAAATAGTTAACACAGTGGAAGAACACAGAAGAGAGTTGAACCAATGGAAGAAAGAATCAGCCAAATAGGAGAAAAGTCCCTTGATACTAATTTGTTTGAGGAGCAGTCAGAAAAAAGAGTGAAGGAAAGTGAAGAAAGCCTGAGAGTTATGTGGGACACCATCAAGAGAAATAATATGCTTGTAATAGGAATTCCAGAAGAGGAGAAGGAAAAATAGTACATAGAGAATTTTTGAAGATATGTTGGCAGAAAACTTCCCAAATATCATGAAAGTTGGGAGGTTTCCATTTAAGAAGTCCAACAAACCCCATGCAGGATTGAGCCCAGAAGAAATTCATCAAGATACATCATAATCAAACTTTCCAAAATCAAAGACAAAGAAAGAATCCTGAAAGCAGCTCATGAAAAATGAAATATCACTTACAAAGGGGCATCATTAAGACTAAGTGCTGATTTCTCATCAGAAACCATGAAGGAAAGAAGGCAATGGGATGACATATATAAAATCCTGAAGTAAAAGAATTGCCAACCAAGAATCATATATCCAGCAAAATTGTCTTTCAAAAACTAAGACACTCCGAGATAAACAGAAATTAAGGGAATTCATAAAAACCAGATGAGCTTTACAAGAAATATTAAAGGGAGTCTTTCAGATAGAGAACCAACAACATCAGACAGCAATCTGAGATAAAGACACACAACAGCATCACTCAGATACTAACCCAGATAAAGATTTCACAAAAGTAAAATAAAGCTACAAAACTGACAGCGGGGAACTAGAGGTGTTAAGTTGTAAACAGTGACAACTTCAAAACAAAAAGGGGTAATAAACTTCCATAAAGAGAGGAAGTTGAGGTGATACCAAGATAAAGCAGACTATTTTAAATTTAAGAGGATAAAGGTAAACTTCAGGGTTACCACAAGGAAAATTAATAAATCTACTCTCCAAAATAAGGAAGAAAATAAAAAAGACTTGGTAAACACAAAAACAACAATTGATAGGAAAAGAAAATCCATGTACAAAGAGGACTCAGCACAGAAAATTAAGATGAACAAAGAAACCGTTAACACTACCAAAAAAGTATAACAAAATGACAGCTGTGAGTTATTACCGATCGTTAATCAGTGCTATGGATTGAATTGTGTCCCCCCAAAATGTGTGTTAACTTGGCTAGGCCATGATTCCCAGCATTGTGTGATTGTCCACCATTTTGTCATCTGATGTGATTTTCCTATGTGTTGTAAATATTACCTCTATGATGTTAATGAAGTGGGATTATCAGCAGTTATGTTAATGAGGCAGGACTCTATGTACAGGATTAGGTTTTATCTTAAGTCAGTGTCTCTTGAGATACAAAAGAGAGAAGTGAGCAGAGAGACAGGGGACCTCCCACCACCAA
The DNA here is from genome assembly GCF_000243295.1 of Trichechus manatus latirostris. NCBI lineage: Eukaryota > Metazoa > Chordata > Mammalia > Sirenia > Trichechidae > Trichechus > Trichechus manatus. Next base: position 851,206 of record NW_004444096.1, on the reverse strand, counting down.
GAAACAAGAGCCAGGAGAGTAGCGCGTCCTTTGGACGCGGAGTCCCTCCACTGAGAAGCTCCTCAGCCAGGGGAAGATTGATGAAAGGATGTTCCCACAGAGCCAACAGAGAGAGAAAGCCTTCCCCTGGAGCTGGCACCCTGAATTCAGACTTCTAGCCTCCTAGACAGTGAGAGAATTTCTCTTTGTTGAAGCCATCCACTTGTAGTATTTCTGTTATAGCATCCCTGGATAACGAAGACAATCAAACACTGAGTGTAAATCGATTAAATGCACCATTCAAGAGATGAAGAGTGGCAGGATAGATTAAAAAACATGACCCACCAATATGTTGCCTACAGGAGACACACCTTAGACACAATGATATAGCTAAGTTTAAAATCAAAGGATGGAAAAATTATATCAAGCAAACAGTAACTAAAAGACATCAGGAGTAGCAATTATAATTTCGGATAAAATAGACTTTAAGTAAAAATCCATTATAAGAGACAAAGAAGGGCATTATATAATGATTAAAGGGTCAGTTCACCAAGAAGACATAACAATAATGTTTATGCACCCAATGTTAGAGTTCCAAAATGCATAAAAAAAACTCTAACAGAATTGAAGAGAGAAATAGTTCTACAATTATAGTAGGAGACTTAAAACATCACTTTCAACAATGGACAGAGCAACTCAAAAGAAACTCAACGAAGATATGGAAGATCTAAATAACACAATTGTCCTAGTCTTCTAGTGCTGCTTTAACAGAAATACCGCAAGTGGATGGCTTTAACAAAGAGAGATTTATTTCCTCACAGTGAAGTAGGCTAAAAGTCCAAATTCAGGGCATCAACTCCAGGGGAAGGCTTTCTCTCTCTGTCAGCCTTCTCATCAATCTTACCCCGGACTAGGAGCTTCCCTGTGCAGGAACTTTGGGTCCAAAGGATGTGCTCTGCTCATGGCATTGCTTTCTTGGTGGTATAAGGTCCCCGTCTTTCTGCTCACTTCTCTCTTTTATATCTCAAGAGATTGCCTGAGGACACAATCCAATTTTGTAGACTGAGTCCTGCCACACTAACACAGCTGCCACCCATCCTCCCTCCTTAACATCATAGAGGCAGGATTTACAACATATAGAAAAATCACACAGTGCCAGGAATCATGGCCCAGCCAAATTGATACACACATTTTTTGGGGGACATAATTCAATCCATGACAACAATCAACTAACTCGACCTCATAGATGTATGCAGAACACTCCACCCAACAGCAGCACAGGACACATTCTTCTCCAATGCACATGGATCATTCTCCAGAACAGACCATATCCTAGGCTACAAAGAAAGCCTCCATAAAGTCAGAAACAGTGACATAATAACAAAGCATCTTCTCTGACCATATCACTATAAAACTAGAAATCAATAACAGAAAGAGCAAGGAAAAAATTAAATACATAGAAACTGAATAACATAGTACTTAAAAATTATTGGCTCAGAAGATTTTAAAAATGAAATTAAAAAATTCTTAGAATCAAACAAGAATGAAGACACAACATACCAAAACCTCTGGGACATAGCAAAGACAGTGCTCAGAGGAAATTTTATAGCAATAAAGGCACACATCAAAAAAGAAAAAAGGTCAAAAATCAATAGCTTAACCCAACAACTTGAACAAATAGAAAAGGAACAGCAAAAGAAGTCCACTGTTGCCAGAAGAAAGGAGATACTAAAGATCAGAGCAGAAATAAATGAAATAGAAAAACAATAGAAAGAATCAGCAAAACTAGAGGTTGGTTCTTGGAGAGGATCAATAAATTTGACAAACCACTGCCAAATTAACAAAGGAAAAAAGTGAAAAGACACAAATAACCAAAATAAGAAATGCAATGGGTGACATTACAACAGACACTTCACCAAAGAGGACATTCAGGTGGCTGACAAACACGTGAAGAGATACGTGTGTTCATTAGCTGTTTCGCATCACATCATCAGCACCCATTGCTGTTGAGTTGATTCCAACTCAAAGTGACCTTGTAGGACAGAATAGAGCTGCCCCACAGGGTTTCCAAGGAGTGGCTGGTGTATTCGAACCACAGACCTTTTGGTTAGCAGCCTGAGCTCTTAACCACTGTGCCACCAGGGCTCCCATTAGCCATTAGAGAGATGCAAATAGAAACTACAATGAGATACCGTCTCACCCCTGCAAAAATGGCACTGATGGAAAAAACAGAAAATAACAAATGCTGGCAAGGCTGTGGGAAGGTTGGAACTCTTATACACTGCAGGTGGGAACGTGAAATGGTACAACCACTATGGAAAATGGTATGATGCTTCCTCAAAAAGCTAGAAATAGAAATACTTTATAATGCAGCAATCCCCCTCCTAGGCATATATCTCCTAGAAATATAAGAGCAGTGACACAGACATATGCATACCCATGTTCGTTGCAGCATTATTCACAATGGTAAAAAGATGGAAACAACCAAAGTGCCCATCGATGGACAAATGGATAAACAAATTGTGGTACATGCATACAATGGAATACTACACAATGATAAAGAATAACGATGAGTCCGCGAAACATAACATGGATGAATCTTGAGGACATTATGCTGAGTGGAATAAGTCAAATGCAAAAGGACAAATATTGCATGATACCACTTTTATAAAAAGTCAAGAACAGATATACAAACAGAAAGCAACGTTCTTTGATGGTTACCAGGGATGGGACGGGGAGAGAGGGGAATCACTAAATAGTAGACACGTGTTAATTCTGGTGATGGGAAAGGCAGTATACAATACGGGGGAAGTCAGTGTAACTTGACCGAGATAAATGAAGACATTGAGAGGGTCACAAGAATAAAGAACAACCAATGTCACAAAACAATTTGTGTATAAATTTTTGAATGAGAAACTAATTTGCACTGTAAACTTTCACCTGAAACATTAAGTACGGAAATGGTGAGTGCTGACACTTTAGGGGAATTATAACAAATGTCACAGAACAATCTGTGTGTGAATTGTTGAATGAGAATCCAATTTGCTGTGTAAACTTTCACCTAAAACAATAAAATATTTTTTAAAAATATGCTGTAACATATACAGTTTTGCAACAGTAATAACCAGCAAAAAATATGTGAGTGGTTACATAGATATGTATGCTATATGGATGTGGGAAGGTGTATAGGAGTACATGCACATGCATGTATAGGTATATTTGTGGTTATATGTATATACATGTTTGTATGTGCTGAATATATGTTCATATATACAATAAAGTGCTTAGGGGGCACAGTTAGGGATACTTCCTAGACATACCAAAATGCCTCGGGATTGATTTACTGGGTTTGAAGGCTCAGGACCATAGTCTTCTGGGACAACTAGGTCAATTGGCGTAACTTAGTTCATAAAGATAATGTGCTACATCCTAGTTTGGTGACTAGCGTCTGGGGTCTTAAAAGCTTGCGACTGGCCACCTAAGATGCAATTATTGGTTTCTTCCTGTCTGGAGCAAAGGCTAGTGAAGGAAACCAAAGACTCAAGGAAGAAATTAGGCCACAGGACTAACTGCCCACGCTAACCACGTCATCGCTAACCACCACATCGTCTTCCAGCCTGAGACCGGAAAAACTAGATGGTGCCCAATACCACTACTGACCATTCTGACCAGGGACACAACAGAAGGTCCCACTTAGAATGGGAGAAAAATGTAGCACCAAACTTAAATTCATAAAAAAAGACTAGACTTACTGGACTGACAGAGACTAGAAGAACCCGAGACTAGAGCCCTAAGATACCCTTCTAACTTGGAACTGAAGCCACTCCCAGAGGTCACCTTTCAGCCAAATAATAGATTGGCCTATACAATAAACAATAACACCTGTGAGGAACGTGCTCCTTTGAACAGTCAACTCTACAAGACCAATCAGGCAACATTTACTGAAAAGCAAAGATGAGAAGGCAAGGAGGGGCAGAGAAACTGGATGGATGGGAACGGGGCAGGTGGGGTGGAAATGGTGAGAGTGCTGGCACATTATGGGGATTGTGACCAATGTCACGGAATACTCTGTGTATGAATTGTTGAATGGGAATTTAATTTGCTGTGTAAACTTTCACCTACAGCACAATAAAATATTTTTAAAAAATTATACTGAAGGTTTTGTACTTTCTGGAAAAAGATGTTATAGATACTGATGAATTCTTCATCACTTAAATATAGAATCTAATATTATTGTTGATACACTGTTTTGTATACGTAAAATTTCTACTTAGTGTTGTGATGTGTAAATTATGTCCTATCCTCTTATTGATTTCAACCTAAATCTGCCTATTTATCGGTTACTGGATTTAAAAGATACTCCAGGCGTTTTCATATGTATCGTTCCTGCCCAGGATTTCTACCCTGGATATTTGACTGCTCTCCTGTGCTGGCAACCTAGGCTGGACCACACTCAAGCTTTAAACATGACCCAGCCTACCTGCTGTTTTGCCCTTGACCTGTGGGGTCCAGACTAGATCCACACCTCCATAGAGAGCTCCTTCTTGCTCCATTTCTCTTAAACCTGACCTGCAAGCTGCTCAACCCACGCCAACTTGGTATCTTTGAATTCCCAGTAAGAAACCTTAGCTCTCTTCCTACCACTTCCAAGGGAAAGAAAGACTCATGAAGAAATCTCTGCTGGTTTTCTTCTTTCACCAAGAATTACACGGCGCATGTGGCTACCAGTGAGGTTGAGTGGATTCCAACTCATGGCAACCCCACATGTGTCAGAGCAGAACTGTGCTCCATAGGGTTTCCAATGGCTGTGACCTTTTGGAATTAGATAGCCAGGAGTTTCTTCTGAAGCGCCTCTAGGTGGACCCAAACCTCCAGCCTTTTTGGTTTGTAGCCAAGTGCTTAACTGTTTGCACCACCCAGGGACTCCACGTGTGGCCAGTGGTTCTTATACTGGATAGTGCAAGTTTAAGATACGCAAGTAATGGAGGGGTGTGTTCGTAAGGCAGCTGCCGCAAAGAGTTGTAGACCTGAAGAATTAAATACAATTGCTTATGGTTACATGTTCATTATGTAAATTTTTAGAAAGTTAAGCAAAAGGAAGAAGATAAGATTACCTGTAATTTAAGTGCCCAGAAATAACCACTGTTAATTTAAGAAGGAAGATGTTTTTCCTTAACAATGAATTGTGAATATCTCTGATCCCCTGTGTGTCTTTCTATGGCCCTATCTAATTTTTTTTGGCTGAATAGTATTTTATTATATGTCTATATCATAGTTATTTATGCAATTGTTTCCAGTGTTAAAAAAGGACAGTGATTTTAAGTGAAGCAAAAATTACATATGAACTCTTTTAGAATGTTTTTTTCATCTAGGGAGAGAAAATAAAGTTACCTCTGACCCATTGGTAGATATCTGTGCTTAGTTCCCCAGGACTTCCATTAAACCAGTTCATGGTTTCCACTGAACAGTTAACAAGTATGGCTGTAGATTAATTTGGCCAGAGACTTTCTCCTTTAACTAGATGGTCATTCCTAGAGATGTATCCCTTTGAGACTCTTTACTCTTAGATGTAGGAGCCCTGGTGACGCAATGGTTAAGCACTCGGCTACTAATCAAAAAGTTGGCAGTCCGAACCCACCTACGCTGTTTTCACTAAAATATCACCAGTGATCAAGTCCATATGGTGTTCTCATCAGACTCAAGAAGATTTTCTGGGTGAAGAATATCCCTACTGCCCTTGAACATACAGGCGGTCCCAAAAGTCTTAGTGCTGTTTTCAGCTATAAGAACTTGAGAAATGCAAATGCTAAAAACTATATATTATTTGAAAGTTTCATTATTTAACTTTGTTTTATACTTGTTTGGTTCTGGAAACTTTGAAAATAAATTTTTAACTTGGAAGTTTTGTTTCAGTCAATATCTGCCATCTTTAGTCAGAGAGACTATAAAAATTAAAATTAAAAAATATATTTTTTGAAAATTCACAAAACTAAATAAATGAAAATGAAATGCACATAATTAAACTTTCAAAATTTGAAGCATTTATAGTTCTGAAATAACTACAGCTTAAAACTTCACTAAGGCGTCCTATATTTACTTTAGTTAAGCTTTAAACAATATTTTAAGTTTTGTTGATCAATTCTTTTCATACGAAACCAAATTAATAGTTAAAATCCATGCATTGTTGATCTTCTTTTTTCTAACACGTGTACCGACAATTGATTGTAAATCAAGAACCAAAAAAGAAAATAAACAAACCTATTGCCATGGAGTTGATTCCAACTCATAGTGACCCTATAGAACAGAGTAGACCTGCCCCATAGGGTTTCCAAGGATCGGCTGGTGGATTTAAACTGCCAACCTTTTGTTTAGCAGCCGAGCTCTTAACGACTATGTCACCAGGGCCCCGAATCAAGAACAGAAAAAGTTTTATTTCTAATTGACTTTATTTATTAACCTAAAACATAGTAACCTGAAGATTTAATGGGATTTTTCCTCAGTTTCACCCATGCATTATACTCAAGGAGACACTGCATCTCTTACTTCTTTTGAGTTTCTTTAGGTAAATGTAAGAGCCCTAGAATATAAAATTGTGCTAGAGAGGAACATGTTATGATATTAATAATTAGTTCCTGGACTAAGCTTATATTTCATCAGCACATTTAAATTCTAATTTTGCCTTCAAAAGCTTTGTGGCAATAATTAAATACGATAAAATAAAAAATTAGCAAATCTCTAACCTCTAGGCAAATAATATAATTTCATTAATTCATTAATGTTTATTAAGCAGTGACTGTGCACCAGACCCTAAGTAGGTATCGTATTTTATTAAATTTTGTACAACTGTTGTTTTCACCTTAACATCTCTGAAATAAGAATTGGTCTTATTCACAGCACATCACAAGTTAATGGGCAGTGTTTTCTCTTTCTTCCTGGTACGTAAAATAATAGTACAATCGACTGAATTTTGGATGAGCTGAAGTAATATGGGCAGAGATACATGTAAATATCTGTACACAAAAAGACCATGTGTTCTTGGAACTCTTTGAAAGCCTTACGTCTCTTATTTTATATTAAATTCAAAACTTTTCCTACTGGATTATGTTTAATTTAACACTTTTGAGCAGGTTTTTCTGTGGCCTTCTATTGTTTAGGTGGGTTAAATTATTTTCTAATATAATTTCTGAGAGAGAACAGGACAGGAAATATGTTTTTTGAATATGCTGGGGCATGGAGCGTGTGGGAAAGTAATGGAACTAGAGGAGGTCTTGACAGATATTTTGGTCCACTCTGCCCTCCTCCCCCCACCCCTTCCCCGTTCAGATAAATTAATGACCTACCTTTCTAGGAAAGGTGATTTTTTATTTTGTAAGAAAGCACTTTCACATTTTTTCCATGTAAGATGCTTTTGCGTGTAACTTTAGACTTTTTACTTATGAATCATAGTATTTAGCACCATTTTGAAATAAATAACTTCATTGTCTGGACTAATGGTACGGAGAGGTGTCATGTGTCACCCAGACGATTCAGACTCCTGGTGACCCCGTGTGACAGAGGAGAGCCGCCCCGTAGGGTTTTCTTGGCCGTAGTGCTGCAGAAGCCAGCCAGCGTCAGTTGGGGCCAAGAGCAATACCAAGGGTAGAAAGTACCCACAAGCCAGGCCTCCAGGAGAGTTATTGTGAATTCTGGGTCCTGGAGCCCTGGTGGCACACTGGTTAAGTGTTCAGCTGCTAACCAAAAGATTGGCAGTTCAGATCCACCAGCCGCTCCTTGGAAACCCTGTGGGGCAGTTCTGCTCTGTCCTGTAGGGTCACTGTAAGTCAGAGTCGACTTGATGGCAGTGGGTTTGGTTTGTGGGTTTGGGTGACAGTTACCAGGCATCATGAAACCTTAGTGCACTAAGTTTGTTCTCATGTGGCATGGATATCAAGTGTTCAAAACAGACGTTATCCATTTTTGTATTGTTCACAGCTTGCACATTAGAAAACATTTTCAGATCCATCTAAGAAAATGAAACTTGAAAATCATTTCTAGTGAATGTCACATCTTTTCTTGTCTGAGAAATGTCTGCAGGTATCTGTCAGTGAATGGTAGTTAAGAGCTCAGGCAGCTAACCAAAAGGTCCACAGTTTGAACCCACCATCTGCTCCTTGGAAACCCTATGAGGCAGTTCTGCTCGGTCATGTAGGGTCGCTACGTGTCAGAATCAACTCTGCGGTATTTTGGTTATCAGTGAATGACGGGGGGAAGGGTGGTTCAGTAGCAGAATTCTTGCCTTCCGCCTGAGAGTCCTGGTTTCGTTTCTTGGCCAGCGCCCCTGGTGCACGGCCACTACTCGTCTGTCGGTGGAGCTGGCATGTTGCTTTGATGCTGAACAGGTTTCAGCAGAGCTTCCAGACTAAGACAGGCTAGGAAGAAAGGCTTGGTGACCTCCTTCCGCAGATCAGCCAATGAAAACCCTCTGGATCTCAACAGTCCAATCCGCAACTGATCATGAGGTTGGCATAGGACCAGGTAGTGATTTGGTCCTCTGTGTGTGAGGTCTCTGTGAGTGCATGGGGTCGCTGTGATTTGGGGGCCAACTCAACGGCAGCTAACATCAGTGAATGAACCAGGCAACAAAGTACCAGAACCAAAGACTTTTGGGTGGTGAATTATGAAATAATTGACACAAAGGTTCACAATGTCAGTTTGCATTGAATTTTGCATTGTGATTACTTTGCTACTGGATCCATAAAACAAATGGATGTGTGATTTCCGTAGTAAGAGACATTGACCTTTTCAGCAGTAGACCAGCATCTCAGTTAGAAGGTTTAAAACGTTCCTTCAGTTTGAAGAAAGTAAATAATACTTTTTGGTAGTCAATCAGTGATCAAGAAAATGTCACAGATGAAAAAGATGTGTTTTATCAGCTTAACAAGTATCTGTCCCATTCTTTATATGATTGGAAAATCAGAGTGCTAAAGGCAAGTCCATTTTATAGTCTTACATAAAACTTGAAAGAATATTTAAGACAGGAAATAAGCATCGTCAATTAAAAAGCTACTCAGTGTTCTTCAGTCTATCAAAAATAAAAGAACAGAAAGTGGAACAAATGTGGACTTAATTACAGAAACTTCACTGTGTATTTTTCTAGTTTTATGTAAGAGTTTACCATTTAAGATGTTTTCAGTATTGGGCTTAAGGAAAGTTTTTAGTTTTTTTTTTTCCTCAATTAAGATTGCTTACAAGGACAGTGTTTCCAATATTTGACCTCTATAGGGATGTTATTTTGTAAATTTAGCAAGTCTGGTTGCAGGCTAATGATTGCTTTCTGAGAAATATGAGAGATTTGTAAATGAAAGTGAAAAGCTGTTCCTTTCAAGCTGAATGATCAAACACGTTTTTGGAGAAAAACAGTGGGTAAACAGGTGTTCAGTATTATGAACTTGTGATGTAAAGAATGTAACAACTGATTCTGGCAAAAAGCCATGTATTAAATTCTTTGTTCTTAAGAAGCAAAACTGCCTGTTGTATAATGTCAACTCAAATCTGTGCTCCATGAAGAATAAGATATTGAAAAATACAGGAACTCATGTAAAAAAATGTATAATTGTGTTACATCTCACAATCTCTTTCATACCTTTTGCCAAAACTTATAAGAATCATTGTTTGTTTCTTAAAATACCATTGTACTTCTGATATTATTTTTTGTAAATATTGCAAGGTAGTATTTATAGTAATTTCCTCAAAAATGCATTTCTTTTCATTTAATGAAAAATTAAAGATTTTTATTAATAAAAAAGTGAAAGCCTAAATATATTTGCCTTACCCTTGAGTTGATTTCAACTCATGGCAGCCCCATGTGTCACAGAGTACAGCTGCCCCATATGGTTTTCTGGACTGTAATCCTAACAGAAGCAGATGGCCAGGCCTCTTTTTCTGAGGTACTGCTGAGTGGGTTCAAACCACCAACCTTTAGGTTAGCAGTTGAGTGCAAATCATTTGCGCCACCTTAGGGACCTTATAAGAAGTGATTAGCATACTTAATTGCTAATCAGAACTTCCTTGGGAATTAACAGGAAACAGACGTTCTTATTTTAGAATACCCAAAACAAACCTGTTGCCATCAAGTGGATTCTGACTCATAGTGCCCCTATAGGATAGAGTAGAATTGCCCCATAGGGTTTCCAAGGCTGTAATCTTTATGGAAACGGATCACCAGGTCTTTTCTCCCGCATAGCTGCTCGTGGGTTCTGCGTGCTTAACCACTGCGCCACCAGGGCTCCTCGTTGCTGACTTAACTCTCCCTAAAAACACTCTGTGAGGAATTATTCATCACTAAGTACTCTGAATATGTCAGTTGTAGAATTAGGAAGAAAACTCAGTCTGTCCTCCAAATTAGTAATATATCCATAAGATCATTTAGCTTTGTAAACCTTCTTAAACTTAATTTTATTACTTGTTTAGAAAATAATGCCTGGTTTTGAATTTTGATCATGGAGGGGAGAAAAAACCTCTGTTCATTTCAAAGCCAATGATCTGCTCCCAACAGAGAAATTTGAGAAAGATTCTCCAAAAGAGAAGAGAGAAAGTTACTTTCTGTGAGGTTGGAATACAGATGTGGTATTTTAGCCAGGAAGGCTGAGCAGTGTGTATGGACGAGGCCACCTTCCTGACCACAGGTGTGACAGAACGCAGCTGATCAAACAGGACTGGAATCCAACATCACTTCCTGTTTAATTTCAGCTTCCCACTGAGCCCTGCCCAATCAGGGAGCAAGAGGAGCTTGGAGAAGGCGTGTGGAGGGGTTAGTTTCATGCCAAGAATACTGCCATCAATGGTTTATGGGCTTTGACTTGGTCATGTTGGGGTCACAGAATGTGTGTCTGTCCAACAGTGCGCCAAAAGAATCAACAGAGCTTCTTTAAAAATCTAAAACCTCCTTAAAATGCAACTGTGTTTGCCGTCTGTCTACCTGTATTAGTCTCTCATCATTTTTAAGTCACCAAATAGTTCTAAGTATGCTCCTTATCAAGTTCCCATCTCTAAAATCCTAAAAGATTAAAATAACAAACTGTATTACAAGTTTTTTTTATCTGTATACTAGATTTTTAAGTGGGACCTGAAAAAACAAAAATAAAAAATATATATATACAAATAAATAGACCACTAGCTGTCGTGGAGTCAGCTCTGACTCACGGCGACCCCGTGTGTGTCAGAGGAGAACTGTGCTCCACAGGGTTTTCAGTGGCTGGTTTTTCAGAAGTATATTGCCAGGCCTTTCTTCTGACACACCTTTGAGTGGACTTGAATAGCTTTCAGTTAGCAGCCAAGTGTAGTAAGCATTTACACCATCCAGGGACTCCAGTCTGTCCTTGCACTCACTTTATTTCAAATACTCTCAAGTCCATTCACCCTTTTTCTTTCTATTGTCCCTGCCTGATGAAGTCTCAGCCCTGGATGGACTCAGCCATCTATCTTGCCCATGATTATCCTCTGGTAGTTCAATGCTGCTGGAGGAAGTCATGCAGTTGGGCCAGTTATTATCATTAAAAATTCTTGATTGCTAATCTCAAATAGTCAACGGGACTGTGTTTCTCCAGCAAGCTCACTCTGATTCCACAATGATTGCACACCTTCTCTAGTCTCTTAAAACGGATACCCTCCCTAGCAATGTATATAGCATATATATAGCAGTATGCCACCAAGTGCCTGTCAGTTTGTCCTGCTGTGGTGGCTTGCGTGTTACTGCGATACGGAAGTTTTGCACCGGTATGTCAAATACCAGCAGGGTCACCCTTGGTGGACAGGTTTTGGCAGAGCTTTCAGACTAAGACAGACTAGGAAGAAGGACCTAGCAGTCTACTTCTGAAAAGAATTAGCTGGTGAAAACCTTACGAATAGCAGCGAAACGTTGTCTGATCATAGTGCCAAAAGATGAGCCCCTTAGGTTGGAAGGCACTCAAAAGATGACTGGGGAAGAGCTGCCTCCTCAGAGTTGCCCTTAATGATGTGGATGGAGTCAAGCTTTCAGAACCTTCGTTTGCTGATGTGGCACTACTCAAAATGAGAAGAAACAGCTGCGAACATCCATTAATCATAGGAACTTGGAAAGTATGAATTATGAATCTAGGAAAATTAGAAGTTGTCAGAAATGAAATGGAATGCATAAACATTGATATGCTAGGCATTAGTGAGATGAAATGGACTGGTATTGGCCATTTTGAATCAGACAATCATATGGTCTACTATGCCAGGAATGACAAATTTAGGAGGAATGGCATCTCATTCATGGTCCAGAAAAACATTTCAGGATCTATCCTGAAGTACCATACTGTCGGTGATAGGATAATATCCATATGCCTACAAGGAAGACCAGTTAATACAACTATTATTCAAATTTACGCACCAACCCTTAAATCCAAAGATGAGGAAACTGAAGATTTTTACCAACTTCTGCAGTCTGGAATTGATCAAATATGCAGTCAAGATGCACTGATAATTACTTGCAATTGGAATGCGAAAGTTGGAAACAAAGAAGGAGGATTGGTAGTTGGAAAATACAGCATTGGTGGTAGAAACAATGCCTTAGATCATATGATAGGATTTTACAAGACCAATGACTTCTTCATTGCAAATACCTTTTTTCACAAACATAAACGGTGACTATACATGTGGACCTCACCAGATGGAATATACAGGAATCAAATCAACTACATTGGTGGAAAAAGACGATAGAAAAGCTCAATATCAGTCAGAACAAGGCCAGGGGCCGACTGTAGAACCAACCATCAGTTTTTCCTATGCGAATTCAAGTTGAAGTTCAAGAAAATTAGAACAAGTTCACGAGAGCCAAAGTATGACCTTGAGTATATCCCACCTGAATTTAGAGACCATCTCAAGAACAGATGTGACACACTGAACACTGGTGACTGAATACCAGATGAGTTGTGGAATGACATCAAGGACATCATACATGAAGAAAGCAAGAGGTCATTAAAAAGACAGGAAAGAAAGAAAAGACCAAAATGGATGT